>NW_027464832.1:36200-222270 GCF_043290135.1 Rhipicephalus microplus
GAGCCGGGGGTAAATACATATCAACCGTCAATTATGCTTCACTGTCTAACGCCTTAATCAAGAGATACAGATCATGGCATGTCTTTCACACTGGCACGTTGGTCACGCATGTATGTATCCACAATTCATTTTCTACCCAGCTAATGAAGCGTATATTAAGGCTTATAAAATGAATCAGTTCTCATTTATGTTCACCACACACTTATGTCAAATCATACTTATTTTCATATAAATTATGCTGATGAAACAGTCGAGCGCGCCAAAGAGTGCATCGCGTAAGTCATGGCGCACATGACGTAAATGCCATCAAATTCATTTCATGACATTTCAGTTGTGTTTGTAATACACTCATCATAGCCATAGCGACTTTTGCATATATGCAGTTAGTTCACAAAGCAGCCTCTAGTGCTTCAAGACCGCGTCATGGAAATCGTACCGTGTGTGTTATGCACATCAGAATTTTCATTCGTGGCACAGACAATTGAATGCAACACACAATTAAGCCAGCGAAATCATTGAGACCAACAATTATTGTCTTCAACGGCAGGGCAGTCAAAATGGTGTGTATAAAGTTAATTGAGGTGGGCGAAAAATGATCCTTTCTGTCGGTGTAGATGCCCACCCACAATCTTTTCATTACGCCTCCGATGTTTTACCAACTGAACTATGACGGAAGACGGTTCCCCGTCCATCTTGTTGGGTATTTTTTTATCTGTATTCCTGCATGTGATAGCCAGTGATGGTCGTAGCTGCGGTGGCAAATGTGGAACACTTTTTTTTTCAGAGGGCGCCACGGCTCACTTGATCTTTGCACGAGGTTACAGCTGAACAATAGACATTCGCATGCTAACCTAAGTCATTAAGTCAGCTGGGGCGAGGACCTCACTATGATTGCCTTTTTCCTTCCTCCATCTTACGACTTGTAGTTTATGTTCGTCTTACACTCATGTCATGCGATACCAGCATTCATATAAATATCGCATTGTTGAGGTGGACACGTTCGCATCATGACCATTCCATTCATATCATGCTGTGTATTAGAAAAATATCGTGATTTTCCTCTTACAACCTGTCATTTATGTTAGGCACACACTCAAATCTCGCCCTAATATTCTTCGTATATATACAGTCATGAATCCTCCGCTAGCCAACCAAGGCTGTGTCATGTAAATCATGCTATACATATAATGCATTTCATGATTTTCAGGTACCAGTGGTAATTCATGTTCGTCATACACTTCATTTCGTCTTACTAATTGCGGCATGAATCCGCTTCAAGAAACGACACGAGGGCACCAACGTAGCGTCATGTAAAGCACGCCATACCAGATATCCATGTTATTATTTCCATGCTACACTGTGTAATGTGTGTTTGTCATACGATTACGTGATGCCGTGTCAATTACGGTTATATCAAGTAACTAAAACTAGCGCAAGCACACCAAGACCATGTTAGTTAAGTCTTGTCGTACATTGCATATATGCCTTGATTTTCAGGCTACAACATGTTCCCTCTATTCGACATGCACTTTAGTATCACTATTCCAGTTTTGGTACATATTCACCCAACCAAATGTCTGCAACTGCATCAAGACAGTGAAATGTAAATCACGCCGCACATGGCATACACGTCATGTTATGTATGATAGAGCCTTTATTTATGTTTGACATAAAGTAATTTCACAAAATTTCAGTTTCATATGCATCCAGTTAACGAAACAGTCATGACAGCACAAAGTCGTAGGCGCTCCATTCTCCTCAAAAACGCTGGCAAATCGCTCGAGCCCAGTGGTGTCCCTTGAACGCTTCTTTCTCATTTCTAGGGATTACCAAACTCGATCTTTGATAAGGTCCTTTGACATCCGACTCTTCGCAGGATAACACGGTGACGGTTATGGTGAATGTCTTACTGAAGTTTTCCTATGTCAGACATCGCGAAAAGGAAGTTCTGAACTGTAAGGACTTCGTCATACTCCCCAGACATGATTCGCATGCTAGTATGATTCCACTTGCAGAAATTTTGCTCAATTCATAGTTACGGTGAAGATTCGCTCGTCTCTAGAGTTTACTGAAGCACCGGTGGCTCGCCAACGGCTGTGAGAAACTTTTCACGAGGGCGAATATCCCAAATAGCTTTAGGAATATTGGCTGGATGCAAAGATCAACTAACAATAGAAATAATCTGGGCACCCGCTCACTCCTCCTTGCCCGGCAATGAGGCTGCACACCAGACAGCTCGAGGACTTACAGGCTGAGCCTCTGGATTGCCCTGGTCGAACGGGGAGGACGATGAGACATTTGAGCGGATGACCACTTACAGAGATATTACGCAGTATTACAGGCTAAGCAGGAAAATTTATTCTCCCGCACACTCGTCATTGAACAAAGGACCGGCGGTGGCATGGCGCCTACTCCAGACCCACACGTTTCCTAGTCCGGTAACAATGAACCGCTTCGTGCCGGAACTTCATTCGGACAAGTGTAAATTTTGCCACAACAGGGCGGACTTGAGCCACATTTTATGGGCATGCCCGCAAGCCCCCATGAGAGGCGAATTTCCAGACGGGAGTGAATGGGATACCGCGCTCCTCAGCTCTGACTCTCAATTACAAGCCCGCTTAATACGGCAGGCCGAAGACGCCGCCAGGGCCCATGGGATCATGGCCATCGTCTAGCTTTGGTCCTCCCTTCTCTCGCACCTGAAAGGGGAGGAGGATCTTTCTGCTAATTAAATAAAGTTTGTTCATCATCATCATCTTGTTCAATTGGTGAAATGAGCTGATAGATATTATCGTAAGTATAATAGTGTTCCATATTGAGATAGAAGAAAATCTTACATTTTGTTTACCATAATTAGTACGTATACTGGGTAGAAGAAAATTGTTTATTGCAAACCGGGTATTACTATAGATCATAAGACCAGAAGGCAGAAAAATGTAAGGGGAAAGTTCATTATTAAAAAGTCTGTAGGATAGGTGCCAATGTTGTATTTAGTGAGTTCAGTAAGAGCATGGATGTTATTATCGTCTAGTAGAAACTTATCATTGGAGAGACGTCAGCTGGATGTAGTTATTCTAAGAGCATGACTCTGAACAAACTGGATAGACCAAATATGAGTATTATAGGTATTACCCAAACCTAATATACCATAATATGTCACTATTTTAATCTGACGACAAAGTTAGGCGCTGTCAATAAAAGACTAGTGCAAAACAATTTGATTTTTAAAGACTGCGTTTTAACTTGTATATTTTGCTTGACCTGTTATGAAGGTAACTTGTTAAGACGCTGAATATTTGAAAAAAAATCGTTTATTTTACTATTTTCATTCATGTGGGAAATTACATATTTTGTATAGTCTAGTACCTGGTTTTTCATCTCATGTCAGTCTTTGCTATTCGGCATCATGTTTATATGCGCAAAACTTCACACAAATCTTCACACAATCATAGCCACTTTCTCCAACTGCTGTCAAGAGATCAAACGACGCCAGGTTGTTTTCAAGCTGCGTGATTCAGCTCTTCATTCTATTCATTTCTTCCCTTCCTACTGTTTAGTTATAAGAGAATATTCATGTCATTTTACTTCATCATTACACTGCCGTCGTGACGACCTCGTGTTGGGTGGTTATGAGCCGTTCTCAACAATCTGTTGTCATTATCTAGCGCATCATCTTCATTATCTATCACAGAAACACGATTGTCCTATAAAGCATTACCCATCGATAATACATTCAATTTGCTCAGGAACTGCACCAATGCAAATAGGCAGTGAACAAGAAAAGAGCTGTCTGCCGCTATCATTAAAAGTTTTATTGGTCTCAATACAGCCCCGCATGGCACGTAGTTTTTTGTCATGAGCATGTGGTTATAGATATGACAATATTATAGAATAAATGTATTTCAGCAAGAATATTTTAGCAATAAAGAGGGCTTTGCTTGCACGCACATAGTACTAATAAAGATCCCGAATCATTTTACGGGAATGTGTCATATGAATACCGGTCTCACATTGTTTTCAGTGTTGTTCAGAAATCACCAATGCGCTTGTGGACCTTAATTTTTAAATAATTTTTAGGTATTGGTACCAATTATATTTACTCGTTGTTATACTTGTCAAAAAAGATTCACTTGCAAGTACACAACATTTCTAGTGAAGAATTCGATCATACCAGTATTGCAAGCACGGTGTTTTCAGTTTGCTCTAAAGAGAAACACCCGTCAAATACGCCTAAGAAGAACATGCCTTTGTGAACACTTGCACACGGTATCGCAGCGCCATCAAACATTCACAATGGGAAAGCAAGCTCTCCACACGGAAATCAAATATGTAGCGGCTCGTTTGAACAGCGT
Source organism: Rhipicephalus microplus (assembly GCF_043290135.1). Classification (NCBI taxonomy): domain Eukaryota; kingdom Metazoa; phylum Arthropoda; class Arachnida; order Ixodida; family Ixodidae; genus Rhipicephalus; species Rhipicephalus microplus. Next base: position 40,553 of record NW_027464832.1, read on the forward strand.
GCGACTTGCCCTGAAGATTTCGGCTAATCGGAGCACCTACGCACAATGCACTTGCTCGGCAACAACCTATTTGAAGCGTGGCCGCATAATGCTTGCGACAACGGCAACATATTTGTAACCAGTTCCTAGAGTGCCAATCTTTCTTGAACTCGAAAAAACCTATGTAGGGTCGAAACAATGTATAGAAGCAATGGCTTCGTAACATCATGCCTCCAGCTGCTTTCGCTTGTTGCATTATCAGGCCCGTGTTGCGTGACTCACAAAGATATGCTTAAAACTCGGCGGACGATTTCTAGGGCCGGTAAGCTACTTTTCTCCCGCAAAACTTGTGACAGTCAGTCGTACAGCGATTATTCTTCTTAAGAGGACAGCAGTGGTGCCTCGTTCGCTAAAAATATTATGCTATGTTTTTCTTATTGATTAGTAACTTGTTCTAAAACAATATACGTTATCCAGAAACTAGAGCAGCTTATATTTATGAAGGAAGATGTATTAGTGTTAACGAGACCTCGAGTTTTACGTCCCAAAACCACGATTTCATGATGAGTGACGCTGTAGTGGAGGGCTCCGGAAATTTCCACCATGTGGGGTTCTTTAACATCCTCTGACATCGCACGCTACGCGGGTCTTTTAATAGAAATATGTACAATTTTGTCAACACTTGCGGTAAGATCGCACCCAGGTGGTGATCTTACCTCAAGCGTCAGTGTCACTCATGGCCATCATTCATACAAAAAAATCACAGCATATCTATGGAGTGGATGATGAGTGCGGCGACGCATCCGTCTATCGATCTGTCCCTTCATGTGTGCATCCGTCCGTGTGTCTGAATTAATCGATAGACGGATAAACGGATGGATAAAAAGAGGCATGGACGTGTGGATGGACTGATGGTTGCATTCACGGACGCATAAACGGACGCACGAACGGAAGCACGAACAGGAGCACGAACAGGAGCACGAACGAATAGACGGACGGAAGAATGGACGGAAGCATGGACAGACAGACAGATGGATGCACGGACGGATGGACGGAAGAATGCATCAACAGACAGACAGATGGATGCACGTCCGGGCTCACGGACGGACGGATGGATGCACAGAATCACGAACGGATGGACGGAGGGAGGAAGGGATGCACGGACGAATTGACAGAAGCACGAACGGACGGACGGAGGGAGGAAGGGAAGCACGGACGAATTAACAGAAGCACGACCGGATGGACGGAGGGAGGAAGGGAAGCACGACCGGATGGACGGAGAGAGGAAGGGAAGCACGACCGGACGGACGGGGGGAGGAAAGGAAGCACGACCGGACGGACGGAGGGAGGAAGGGAAGCACGACCGGACGGACAGAGGGAGGAAGGGAAGCACGACCGGACGGACAGAGGGAGGAAGGGAAGCACGACCGGACGGACAGATAGAGGAAGGGAAGCACGACTGGACGGACAGAGGGAGGAAGGGAAGCACGACCGGACGGACAGATAGAGGAAGGGAAGCACGACCGGACGGACAGATAGAGGAAGGGAAGCACGACCGGACGGACGGATGGACGGACGGATGGATGGATGTATGGATGGATGGAATGATGGATGGATGGATGGATGGATGGATGGATGGATGGATGGATGGATGGATGGATGGATGGATGGATGGATGGATGAGGGTGTGGGTGGGTGGGTGGATAAATGGATGGATGGATGGATGGATGGATGGATGGATGGATGGATGGATGGATGGATGGATGGATGGATGGATGGATGGATGGATGGATGCGCGAAATTGATGGGCGAATGGACGGACGCACGGGCCCTTCACCCCACTCATCATCATTCCCTCCATGGAAATGCTGTGAAAACTACTAATGACATCTAGTTATAATATTCTCAAAGACATATAACACAACGTTACCTATTGAGCAAGGCATAAACTAGAGGTGGCTACATACATGCATACGGAGGAGTCAACGACCCATGGCCTAAGGAGCTTCGCCCCTAAAGAATACCTCTGCAACGCCTAAAGCAACGCGCCCTATTCGTTTGTATGTTATAACTCCGCGTTCATCGCTTACGCTCGCCGTGTCGAAAAATCGCGGCCGGCCAACAGACGAGACACAACGCTCATTACGTTTCCTTCTGGTCGAGCCGTGGCGTTCAATAACTCCAACGTGACCCAAGTTGGTGACCTTAGCCCAAAGTCGGCGTCCAATCAGTCGCGTTCTCACTGCCAGATTGCTTTCTCTGGTTCCGCATTCACTTCTTACAAGAGTATGTGTAATCATTATGATGGGTGTTTGTCGTCGGGATGGAGATGTATGACAAAGCGTTAACGTGGGTGCATCCACGTTAAGCGGTGTTGTAGTTGTAGAACACCCACAGACATTGAGCAAGCTGTCTTATATCAATGTACGCAAATATTAAACTACTTCTGTAAGTACATGCTTTACTTTCATATTTTACCGATTCCTATGACGGAAGGATCAAACTTGTTTGTTCTTTTCTTCTTGACTCCCACGCGCCTATACATCCTTTGAGCAGTAAATGAATTGGCAACGATTCTTGGACAATGAAACCTCGATTCTGACTCAGCTCGTTATCGCCTCACGTAAGAATTATCTTTTTTCTATAATGTTTAGACCATTTACTGAAGCTAATAGCCTCTTTAAAATCTTAAGACGATGATCACATTACATTTATTTTTCTTCTACTTCACATTCCAGGTGACTGAATCTCTTCTGATATCACACGTGAGCAAACACGAATTCTCATTGATTGCCTACCAGCCATTTAAGAAAAATAGAATTTCCGAAGTAGATTGTGTATTAGAATTACCACAGTAATAATACTAAGTCATTGCAGAATAGCTTCCTTCTCAAGTCAATCGAAGACTGGAACACAATTCTAGATTCGGTCATTACGTCGCCACACTTTGTCCAAGCTCTGGAGGAGCATATTTTTCGTTATCTGTTTTTGAGTGTATGTCATTTAATTTCTTTATGTATGAGAATTATTAATTTTTTGCACCCATTGTTAATGCACCCTATTTTATGCACCCATGTTCAAAAATGTATCATTGCATGTATTACGCCATCCTTGCATTTTGCTCTTTCATGTGTACTGCCCCTCCTACCAGGGCCAAGCTGGCTTGCATTATATTGAAATAAATAAATAAATATGAGACCCTTGCGTTCAAGCACGAAAACCCTACTCGCTTTGTGGCATTGTTGCCTTGGTGAATGTTCTGCGAAGCACAATGGCATCAGTGCAGTGCGAAGCAAGTGAACAATTTTTCATACACCTGCCATTGTAATATTGAATATAATACCTCAAAATAATAAAAAATACGCGCATTCAATGTGAAAAGTGCAGACGCAAGAAGTAAATCGCCATCTGTCGTATTTTAACGTTCTTTTTGCTTTTCTCTTCTTCACGGCCTACGCGAAACCACCAATGGATTATTGGAAAAACAATGCCTACATGTCACCTCTCTTAAGTTGCTTTTCTCAACCAAAGCTAGTACGATAAAAAATAAGACGACAACGTATATATAAGCCACAGCTAGGTTCTTACCGAGCACCTTTCGTCGGCGACAGACAAAACACATCCAACGGCCGGAGGTCGCCTAACAGCGGCAACATGAAGTTCTTCAGTGCTGTCGCACTACTATCACTGGGTAAGACGACTTTGGTCGACGTTAGCACGAGAGCAACAGTTCATGCGAGAAGTTGAGCATCGCAACGGAGTCACGTGGTGGACGGGTCCTATAGGCGCAGCTATCGGACCGACAGCAGGCGCACCGTGCAGAGCTTGAACAGATTATTGAGCGATTGGGCCGATCTTTATGAGTGTTCGATTTCTAAACAGCTCTATCCTTGTTATTTTCCGCATTCTAAGGGCTACCAGGTAAAGTTTTTTTTTAAGACAGCGAATCATACCGATAACCACCTTCAAAATCCACAAGAGCGAGAGAGGGTCTTTGTTCCGATTTCACTTTAGTTTTAGTTTATTCCTGATCTTATGATTTTAAAAAAGCTTTTATGCTGATGCGATAAGCCGTAAGAAAGCCAAATTAAGGCCTCATTGAGAAAGGGTGAACGCTATACAATGGTTAGGGGCCCCTACAGTTGAGAGGTCGAGTGGCTTGAGTGGCTCGTTTGGCTTGGTCCAGCAATGGTTAAAGCAGACCGAAACGAGGGCCACACGTGACCACCAATGGCACATGCAGGCGTTGATCACCGTTGTCCGGTGTCGTTTGTATCACTTTGCCGTCTTTTTCTGCTGCCTTTACCGCGACAATCAACCGGCCATTCCAGTTTCGCACACTATCACAGTCGTGTTCCTCGTCAGCAAACATTGCCTCTCACTGCTTCATAAAATGTCGCTTTGCAAACTCTGCGCGCCCTTTCTTGGTGGTTTACCGGCACGTGTGAATGTAGTGGGTCAGATTATAGGCTTTTCGCTAGACCTCAAACTTTGTCTTACGTTCTCTACAGTAGAGTGTATTATTCGAAGCCAGCCCCTCGCCCACCTGCTGATCAGTTTTCAAACTCATTCATTTTCTATCTGAACTGTTCCAAAAGTATAGCACGCAAGCCTTTCAAGATGAGCGCGTGATTGTTTTGACTCTGATATTTAATATAGTGATGTTAATCGAACTACATGAAGCCTTAAAAAAACTATTTCGCGACAAGCAGACCCACATTAACTCCACTACGGGACTCGGCAATGTTATGCCAAGCTTTCAAATTTTTATTTGCGCCTTCGAGAGTGTAAAAAAACTACCTTTTACTGTATTTTGCTCACCAAATTAGAGCATTTTTATTATGCGAAGAAATTCAAAGGAGCTAGCTAAAATTATTTAACTCTTACATTAGCGCCTTCAATCGTTTATTAACAAATGGTAGACACTGTAAATTACTGCCGAAACAATTTGCTTCAGTGATAATAGCTAGTGTGGCTTTAACTTCTACTGACTGCCCTGAATCATATTACGAACAGGCGATCAATACTGCCGGCAGACAAAAAGTGTGACTAAGTAACGAGCCAGGACGACAAGCGCTGGCCGCAGCTTTCATTTAGCGGTATTCAACGATAAAATCTGCTCCCCCTTCACGTTCTCCATCTGCATAATGAGGCCAACATAGCTTATAGACTATACAGGGGCCGCTTATAGCACATCTCTATGGCCCAGCTTAGTTGAACGCTTCAAGTTTCAAGAACAGGCTATCCAAGTGGACTGAAACGGCAAAATCAATACTGTTACATTCTGAAGTCTTTAGATGCATTCGTCCCGCCTACATAATCGATTATTTGTTCGCATAATGCCTGAGAGCATTACTTTTGCCGAGCCGTACCACCTGTTCATCGGGTATTTCTCAAATCTCGAGTGCTTTTAAAAAAAATCTGGAAAAATGAAAATCACTGTAACCGTATTTCCGAAATTATGTCTTATGAAAATCAATTATTAAATTGTAAACTCATTCATAGAGGACCCTCAGCTGTAAAGAATAACTTAAAATCTCGCTAAATAATTGTTTTCAAAAAAGGGTGTCAGCTGTTTTTTAATTGCCTTCAACTGTGTAAAGAAGACAGCAGTCAGTTCTCATTTGTTGACGTTTTCGTAAGATGCACGTGAAGCTTGGGACGAATTGGTTGAAGGTCCTTGTATATCAAGAGCAGTTCCTGAATAGTTCAAGAAAGTACTTGAAAGATATCGCACGCGCAATCAAGGCACCTTCAAATGTATTTTTTTACAACGAGATCACAACACGGAATAATTGCGTAGCGCAAATGCTCAGCGATAGTTGGCGACAGTGAGGCAGGTGAAGGCCTATCAGAACAATCACTTGGTATGTATGATAAATAATCAAGTTATGCGTTGAAATCAATCAACCCTCAACGCATTATGAAATTTGTTTTTATTTTACCAATCACAGTGACAGTACATAAAGAAACATGTGGGAGTGTACGTTGATACTGTTGTTATCGTAGCCCTAAATCCCGAGTGTTCTTCAACACCAAGAACCACACACGTGTTTACAAATCAGGAAAGTGTAAAAGCTTCTTCGATATCTGAATATGTTTGAATTAATGGACAGCAACCAGCAGGAGTTTATAGAGAAATGAAAGACTTAGCAAACAGTACGAATTCTCACTTAAAGAGCAGGTCAGGAACGGCAATAATTTTTTTTTTTGCAATATGCAATAAATCGCACTAGGCTGGGTAACGACAGAGCTGATGGAACACATAAAACTCGCGCTGGCTCGGCGAGGCTTTCAGCTTCTCAACCCTTGCTATACCATACTATTAATGGGTACATTTGATCACATGTTATTCTCTACGTTTTTTTTTTCTTTCCCGGTCTATCTGTTTTTCTACCCTTTCGTTTCCTCTCTTTCTGTTTCTTATTTTTCCCTTTCTATCTCTCTCTCCAAATCTGTACTCGCTCTGCCCTCCTCAACTTTCACTCCCATTTTTTACTTTCTAGCTATACTATCATACAAGGGTGTGCTATGCTCTACTAGCGTGTCTGGGTAGCCAATAGGTTAAACGATAGCCTCCGTGTCATGGAGAATCAAGCTCGAATACCGCCTCTAAATGCCTCCCTACACGGCGAAACTCGATTATAACGGCCGCGCTGTAGAAGTCCTAAGCGCGTATGCACAAAAAATATATATATAGGGCAAATCCTACGACGCATCACAACGGCATACACATAACAAGGGAACATACAGGCGGCTGATACCGATCAAGATTACTGTCGAAGTTAAACCATCAATAAACACAGGAGCCCACATTTGAACTAACCGTTTTAACCATGTGTACAGAATGCTTGCGTGGTGATTGAGCACTCGCCAGTTCAGGGAATTTCGTATTTACGATAAGCGGCAAATATTGATAACGAGAGCTCTGCTACAGAAAAGTAAAAGACCGTCAGGCCAAATGGTTACTACGAGAAACTTGATACGTTTGTTTTTTCTCACAGATACATCCTTCCGGGCGCATCTTTCATTTATAATTTAATATCAAGCTACAAATTATCTGCAGCAGCTTTCAGCTGTGGAAGTTTTGCAGAAAATATTTGCGGTTGAAAAAACAAAGCTCAGTACAACTAATACATGCGAGGTGCCAGTGCCCTAACCGTTCAACTGCCGAGTGCCTTGAGATCAAGTGTCTTCGTTTTTTTTAACGTTACGTATTATTATTATGCGCACATCATGCTGTCGTTCATATATAAAATCTAACACTGTCGGAAAAAGTTGGTATATTCAAAAGATATTACGCATTTAGAACAATTAAACATAATGTGAAACTCAAATTCAGGAACTGCGTTTCTAACCAAATTTGTCTTCTTTTGCACGACGTCAAATGTCTTAATTTAAATCAATTGAAACAGAATTTTCCGAAATGTACAAGCCTAAATAGATGAGAATTACCTCCGCTTAGAAAGGCATGACCATTTGTGAATTCTAAAATCTACGACATACGGTAGAAGATTCACATATCATTATGCACAGCTTTAATGGGGTAATGTGAAAGTTGCATGTAAGAATCGCTGTTGAGACGTACTTGTTAACATTATCAGTAATAAAGGCAGTCTATGCTAAGGGATCATAAGAAAACTGGCCACTGATTAGTCTATACAGGCGGTGGCCTGGGGTCAAATTATTTCCAAATACTAGTCTGTCTGAATCATTCTTATTCATACAGACTAGTATTTGGAAATAATTTGACCTGCAGTCTTTGAAATAATTTGATTTGGAAGCCAAATTTCGCAAAGTTAGAGGTAACCTGATAATAAATAACTTTCCCGCTGCAAGAACACCCAGTGCTGTAATAGAAGTGATGGTAATTTACTTTTTATGCTTGTGGATTGTCGACGTATTTATTGAGATTAGTTGATTATTATATTAGTGAATTAACCTGAACCTCGCTTCTTCACTTATATTTATGTGCTTATAATCAGTCAATCATGATGCTATTTTAAATTGTAGTTAAAGACATTTTTCTCTTGGTCAGTTCCTGTATTTATAATAATGAAATTGCGCTCATTGAATACGTTTTTTTTTGCTTCCGTCAGTCTGTGGTGCTTCTCCCGTCTTTCAATCTTTGCTGTGCCACATTATCGTTAAAACAATGTGAATCAGTTGGCCTAACAATGGGTACTATATTGGTTTTTTTTCGTTCTCTATACAGCCATTCCGGCTTGCCTTGGTGCCGGAATCAAAACAATTGTCAGAGGAGGTGCTGCCCTTCCAGGAACAGTAGCTGCTGCTCCACTAAGCTCACTGCCCACCATCCCTGCAGTCACCAGTGGGGTCAGTTCTGTAGTTACCCCAAGCGTCACAACTGGGCTCACCGGCACTGGCCTCGGAACCGTGCCCGGATCCGTCACCGGATCTTTGGGTGGTCTTACTGGCTCTTACCCTGGCTCCCTCAACGGGCTCGGCGGTGGCCTGTGGGGAAGCTACCCGGGTTTCTTGGGTGGTTCTCTTGGTGGTCTCTATGGCTCCTACCCTGGCTACCTCGGTGGGTTCGGTCGTGGACTCTATGGTAGCTACCCAGGTTCTTTCGGTGGCTCTCTTGGTGGTCTCTATGGCTCCTACCCTGGCTACTTTGGCGGGTTTGGTCGTGGACTCTACGGAAGCTACCCTGGCTCCTTCGGTGGATCTCTGGGTGGCCTGTATGGATCCTATCCCGGTAGCTTTGGTGGATACCTCGGTGGTCTTTCCGGATATTACCCCGGAAGGTTTGGTGGAGCTCTGAGTGGTCTGTATGGATCCTACCCCGGTAGCTTTGGTGGAATCCTTGGTGGCCTTTCCGGAACTTACCCAGGAAGCCTTGGCGGAGTTCTTGGTGGTCTCTACGGTTCTTACCCTGGTAGCTATGGTGGATACCTTGGTGGTCTTTCCGGATATTACCCCGGAAGATTTGGCGGAGTTCTCGGTGGTCTCTATGGATCTTACCCAGGTAGCTTTGGTGGAGTACTAGGTCGCCTTTATGGATCCTACCCAGGTAGCCTTGGCGGAGTTCTTGGTGGCCTCTACGGATCTTATCCCGGTAGCTTTGGTGGAGTACTAGGTCGCCTTTCTGGATCCTACCCAGGAAGCTTTGGCGGAGTTCTCGGTGGTCTCTATGGATCCTACCCTGGTAGCTTTGGGGGAGTCCTTGGTCGTCTTTACGGATCTTACCCAGGAAGCTTTGGCGGAGTTCTCGGTGGTCTCTACGGATCCTACCCAGGTAGCTTTGGTGGAGTCCTAGGTCGCCTTTACGGATCTTACCCAGGAAGCTTTGGCGGAGTTCTCGGTGGTCTCTACGGATCCTACCCAGGTAGCTTTGGTGGAGTCCTAGGTCGCCTTTCTGGATCTTACCCAGGAAGCTTTGGCGGAGTTCTCGGTGGTCTCTACGGATCCTACCCCGGTAGCTTTGGTGGAGTCCTAGGTCGCCTTGCTGGATCCTACCCAGGAAGCCTTGGTGGTGTCTTGGGTGGTCTCTACGGATCCTACCCTGGTAGCTTTGGCGGATACCTTGGTGGTCTTTCCGGATACTACCCCGGAAGATTTGGTGGAGCTTTGAGCGGTCTGTACGGATCCTACCCTGGTAGCTTTGGTGGATACCTTGGTGGTCTTTCCGGATACTACCCCGGAAGGTTTGGTGGAGCTTTGAGTGGTCTGTACGGATCCTACCCTGGTAGCTTTGGTGGATACCTTGGTGGTCTTTCCGGATACTACCCCGGAAGGTTTGGTGGAGCTTTGAGTGGTCTGTACGGATCCTACCCCGGTAGCTTTGGTGGATACCTTGGTGGTCTTTCTGGATACTACCCTGGAAGATTTGGTGGAGCTTTGAGTGGTCTATACGGATCCTACCCCGGTAGCTTCGGTGGATACCTTGGTGGTCTTTCCGGATACTACCCCGGTAGATTTGGTGGAGCTTTGAGTGGTCTTTACGGATCCTACCCTGGTAGCTTGGGTGGATATCTTGGAGGTCTTTCTGGATACTATCCCGGAAGTTATGGTGGATCACTGAGTGGTCTCTACGGTTCCTACCCCGGAGGCTATGGTGGATTGGGTGGTCTCTTCGGTGGCTTCCCTGGCTACGGTGACCGCAGTCTTGCCAGTCTTTTCGGCAGAGGAGCATATCCTGGCTTCTACGGAGCTACCACCTTGAACCTCATTGGCAACCGCAACTTTGCTCTTCTCGGACGATTCCCTCCTCCACATGGCATTGGGGCCGTCGAGCGCAGGGGGCGATTCCTACCTCATCCCGTTGACATCCGCACTACCACTGACCCCGTAACTGGTCACCCCATGGTTCAGGCTGTCTACTTCGGAAACCTGCGTGAGCGCATCGTGCCTGTGCCAGTCCCAATCCCAACAGATGTCCCATACCCAGTACCAGTCCCCGTGCCACAGCCATATCCAGTTCCCCGCCAAGTTCCTTACCCAGTGCCCGTCCCTGTAGCCCACCCAGTACCAGTCCACACTAACACTGAAGTACACAAGACCGACGTTGTAGCCGCCACTCCACAAGGCGCAGGTACGTCTACTTGGATAACGGGATCTATTTGGTACTTGATCTTAGCAACATGAATGTACACTGAAAGTAATTTGTACTTAGTCATAAATAATTTGTACCGTACGTCGTAGAGGCTGCAATAAATCTACGCTCAGTGCAACACCTTAACTACATTACTTGCATGTTTAACTTATACCGCACGTACGAAGATATTAGCCTATTTTTTACGTTAATCCAGGCGTATAATACCTAGAAATTTGTCCGAAAAACTGGCATTTAGGGAAAACGAGGGCATGTCAAGGGAAGCTGCGCTGTCAGATAATGATGAACAGTGTGTAATGCATTTCCTTGATCAGATTACACCTTCTACTGGTATTTGTACATGCCCAAGGTCTCGGCCTCGCTGCTCACGGTAGCTGTGTCTGTCCGCTTTCTATTGCACATGGTCGCTGTCTTTCCAAATGCTTATCATTGAATGTGTGCTCACTATTTGTTTCAATGTTTCTCCGATTCCAGTTCTCGTCGACAGAGCAGTAACTGACGTCCGACCAGGCGCAACCGCCGTTGCTTAAAGAACGCCCAAGGACAAAATCAAGTTACTTCAGTTCATTCAACAGATGGACCATTATATGCGCATTCAAAATAAACAAAATTTTATCTGACAAAAGTCGACAGCTCGATTCCAGATTAATAATGTCCTTTGTGTGTCAAGGTGCTATAATGGTTTTTTTTTCAATGCACTTGCCAATATAGATCAATGCACTGATGAACAGTACACTTTTTTCGACGTTGCAGCACTACTACTGTACGGCTCCAACCTTACAATTTCAAATGCAGAATTATCTTCGTTACATGCTTATGCAATTGATTTTGATTGCTAATATCTGCTGTGTTACGTAAAGAAGCGACCATGTCGTTATGAGGCACACTGTAGTGGAAGGTCTAGTATTTTTTCTATATTGTGTGATTACACCGCACGATACACGAACCTCTAGCATTTCACCTCCACACCTATGTGACCACCACGGCCGGGATTGATTTTTCGGGTGGAAAACTGTAACTACCACACTATTAAGGTGGGCCAATTGATTCCCCTTGTGCTTAATCTGTTACATTGCCCAAGATTGATGTAAGTAGTTTTCAGTAGTAACCCGTTATTTAACAATTTTGAAAGTGCCTCACACTTTTTTTTCAATTTCAGACGTTTTAAAGGGGCACTGAAGAGCAAAAAGATTTTTACAGTATTCGTAAAGTACAATTTCACCCTCACGACAACAACCCTATAACCGCAACATGACGCTTAGTGAGCGGGAAAACGCGTGTGACGAAAGAAATTTTCTAGACGTCTACTGAATTCTACGTAGCTTCCAATCAGTAAAAATGAAGTGCATTATAATCTGTGAGTGCCATAGACTTAGCCTACGAAGTTCCACATCGTTTCATTGAACCAATGCCCTGAAAATACTAAAAAAATGCATTTTGAAATATATCACGTTACACGCGTAGATTATGGTGCAAAATTTGAAATTTAAACTTCAACCTTTTATTTGCTTTGCTAATAATGCACCTAAAATAATTAAGCATATGACATTAAAGTTCTCATTGGTTTTCAAGGTTTAACGTCCCAAAACCCCTATTTGATTATAAGAGATGCCATAGTGGAGGGCTTCGGAAATTTCAACCACCCGGTGTTCTTTAACGCGCACCCAAATCTGAGCAAACGGGCCTGCAGCATTTTTGCCTCCATCGAAAATACAGCCGCTACAGCTGAAATTCGATCCCGTGACCTGCGGGCCAGCAGCCGAGTACGTTAGCCACTAGACCACCGTGGCGGAGGGCATTAGAGTTCTCAGCGTGCAGTTCATCAATCTAAACCAAGTCATGGTTCCTCTTCAATGTCCCTTCAGCATCAAGAAACCCAATGAATAATCGTTTTGCAAAAAAAAAACTAATGCATCACTAGTCCCCAGTTATTCTGTGAAGTAAATAAAAAAACGTGCGTCCCTATAAGTTGAAAAGCCCCACATATATTTCAAAAAGAAAGGGCAAAAGCGAATTCTAACAGCTGTTTGCATGGAAATCCTTCAAGTTTTACAACACCGTTTTAATCTGTGAAATCTGTGCCATCTTTCTTTGCTTCCTTTTGTGTTGTTATTTAAAAAATACTTTTTCTTATCACTGGAAACTGGATTTTAACTTCGCGGTTAAGTGGTGCTTTGAATAGTGGAAGGAGCGTGATCAATAATAACAGGCATATTCTCTCGAGTCGCGAACTGAGTAAAAGAGCAATTGTGTAACGCGGCGTATGTGCTGTACTAGCACTAGGAGAAAAAAAATTGCCCGCAGCTTCCCTCGGGGGAACACTGAGGAGGATGCGGAAGCGGTTCCGCCAACAGTTTGGCCGGCGCTGGTCGAAGGGACGTCGATCATTCTGTTTGTGGATTCATTGGCATTCATTTCACGGCGACTTCGGACGTCGACGCGCCGTACAAACCAACGGACGAGCGGAAACTGAGCGAGCGAGCGCCGACCTTGAGTATATATACAGCGCGACGGCGCATGCGCTGTCAGCTGTCGAATGTTCTCGAAGGAGAAGCGCGCGCGCGGCACAGATGGCGACGGCGCAACGGCGCATGCGCTGTCAGCTGTCGAATGTTCTCGAAGGAGAAGCGCGCGCGGCACAGATGGTGGGCGACGGCGCGACGGCGCATGCGCGCGCGTCACCTGTCGAATGTTCGAGAAGCGGTGCGGACGGCGCGGACGGCGCACTACAAGGCGCGAGTATAAGATGCTTCCGCATCTAAAAAGCGAGGAGAGTTAAGTAGGAAGAGTTCTTAGCAGCCTGGTTCTGTCTGGCTCGCCAACGTTGCCTTCTACCAAGAAATCCCAAACACTTGCGGTGGACGTAACGATGTATTCCGCGCAATCTTCAAATAGAAAATATAAACGTTAAAAGCGAAAAAACGCCTATCACACCCCCCCCCCCTCCTTTTGAAAATCAGTCTCCTGCGAAACATTCGGGGAATATCTAACGGTTCATTACTGCATTTTGTTAGCTGTGATCCAAGCATTCAAAATGAGTCGACCTGTTTTTGTAGGTCTGGTATAGTTGTGTGTACATCGTGGGTTTATCAGTCACGTCGACTAGACGGGCGTTTAAAGAAAAACTTATGGTATGACGTAACGTCAGCACTCACGATAGTCGATGTACAACACTCACGCACTAGTCGATGTCCAAGATTGCTGGACATGTGTGTGCTACAACGACCTGAATGCAAAGGGAACATCGCGAAACCTACAATTTCCGTTCACTCAATTACGGTGGCCGATGAGAACCCATCTTGTGAACGCGACCGCGGATTCGTATACCGACCACACCGATTTACCGGTTGAGCAGCCTAATCTTCGCCGAAGCGACTTACTGCAAGCCGCCGGCTGTTGAATGTGATAACCACGACAGGGAACTCATGAGTCCATGATGCCCTGCAGCACCACACTGTGGCCACTGAGAAACCACGGTAGACTGGGAATATGTGGAGTTCAGGCAGATTGATAAACACATATGGTTTGATTGGTAAATAAAAATTAAAAAGAGTTCTATCACTTTTTTATCGTGTCTTTCCGTATACGTGACACTCTATAAGACACGTGTGAACTTTTTTGAGAGAATAAAATACTATTTTTGTAGGGTATAGTGGGACCCAAGAGAGTGTTCTGTGTCTCCTTAAGGAGACTCATATGGTGGGCAAGGCACACAATGAAACTAATATAGTATTTGGCGAGTATTTCGAATCACCTGGCTTGCTCGCAGTTTTCGACCTTGAAAGCCCGGGCACGCCGATTTACTGTCAAGAATGATCTGTCACACTAAAGGGGCGATCGCTGTTCGCGACCTGGAAGTGCCGCAGCCGCGATCATGACGCGAGGAAAGTGCGCGAGGTAGATGACGATTACACTCGAAGAAATGACTGAGTACGAAGGGTTTATTTTTGTCCCACAACTGTCGTAATCTCTCGCGTTATTTTCCTTGCATTATCGCCGCACGCTAAGAACTTTCAGGTCATGAGCTGCATGCGCGTTATCAGCGTGACATAGCATTTTTTGATAGGAAAGAGCCCAGCGCCGACTTTTAAAGACAGAAAGCGCAAGCAAGCCGGATGACGATTCGTGTTGTGGGACAAGACACCCTTTCTACTCGATCAGTTTTCAGAGTGTATAGTAGTCTGACAGAAATAATCCCCAAATAATCATTTTTTTAGAGTGATGTACTCACCCAAGAGAGCAACAAATATTTGTTTTTGCTTATTTGTTCTTTTTCTTTAAAATAGTCCGACAAAGGGCATAAAGCTTGAATGAGAGCAGCACTACGCAGGCGCTGCTGACTGGAACACATGATAAAAGTTGGAAGATACCAGAATTACCGGACATAGTACAATTCTCGCTAGATCCAGGTTTCCGTAAATCATGACATCTGAGACATGTGTTTGTCTTCAGCTATGATAAGGAATCAATTACATTCAGACTACACGAACACAATGTTCATGCACGCGCTACACAGCGAGTTACACTTAAAGAGCGTGGAAACTGATGTCGCGGTAAATGCAAAACACGACCGCATGTTTTTGTCGTTGCTGCCGCTCACGCTTAGGTTAATTACTTCATTCATTTTGTTCAAAAGTCATAAAGTTCGCACAATAAACTGAAAACCAGATGATGTCCTTCATGGCCTTGCAATCTTTCATTGTGGTGACAGCTATAGTGTAGAGGAAAGGACGGGCCGCCGTGCCCATGACGAAGCCCACTCGTTTACCTCTACTTTTTTCCGACCACTGCTCTTCCACAAATGATGATATTACCGCTCCTGGTCTTCTACATAATTTTGCCCTGAATGCCCTGAATGTTTAAGTGCAGTATTGAACTAACCGTCCCGCAAGACAGTCGCACACATTCAGGGGTATCATTGGACAGGGTATGTATGAGTGATGCTGAACTCAGCCCCTTGAAGCAGCATTGTAGTAATGTAGCCCAATTTTGTTGTTTTTATGTGGTTAGGGAGGATATTCTACTGCGTTTGTGTGCGTGCGTGCGTGTGTGTGTGTGTGTGTGTGTGTGTGTGTGTGTGTGTGTGTGTGTGTGTGTGTGTGTGTGTGTGTGTGTGTGTGTGTGTGTGCATGTGTGTGTGTGCGTGCGTGTGTGCGTGTACACATGCAACACATGCAGGGCAAATTGGGCGGGGGGGGGGAGAAGGGGTTTAACTCTTCCTACCAGCTACGCCACAGCATCCTTGTCTCAAGCTATCCTCCCTTTTCAATTACCCATCGCTCCAAGCCTCAGCATTCCTCAGCATGTCTTTCCTCATTTAACACACCTCCCCGGGCGTGCGGACAATACTCAGTGACAGCAAGACGGCCATCCGTAGCTTCTCGCGCGGAGCCGTGTGCGGGGCGGCTGCTAGGGCGTTGGCAAGCGACGAGTCCAAGTCGAGGCTGACGCTAAAATGGTTCCCGCCTCACATGGGTAGGGACCTGATACCAGGATCTCCGAACCGCAACGAGGAGGCGGATGCCGCGGCCCGTGGTCTCGCCACGTGCCGGACCGCGGCCGCGCCCGCCTCCGAAGACGCGACGGCGACCGAAGAAGAAGGCGAGGAGCAGCTGCTCGATTACGGCGACATCCTCGCGTGGTACAGGGAGCAACGGCGTGGCTTCCCGCCTCCGCACAAGGATCTTACCCGGTGGGAGGCGGTGAGGTTGCGCCAGCTCCAAACCGAGACTGTGCTGACCCCATCGCTAGCGCGACACGTGTGCCCCGAACTCTACGTGAGTGAAATGTGCAGTGTGTGCGCGAGCGCGAGAGCCACCCTGGCTCACATACTCTGGGGATGTGACGCAGACAGCGCGGACGGTCCGGTGTTACCGCCGCAAGTAGAACAGCGTGTGGGGTCTACGGACCCAGAAGACCAGCGAAGGGCCGTCCGGCAGCTCTAGGTCGCACTGGCGCTGCAAAGGCGAAAGGGGGACACCCTCAGTAACCCGAGCGGCGCCGGGGCACGAAGGCCTTGAGGTCTAGGCCCGCGTGACATTAGGACTTCTAGTGTAACGTGAGATAGGGTGAACCCCACGCCCTGCGCGGCCGGAGGGAATCCCGCATGCCGGAACCCAATAAAGTTTATTCTCTCTCTCTCTTAACACAAAGAATGTAATATCTATGGCACATGATGATAAAAGTGGCAACAGGCTTACGCCGGTATTTATCCTTTTTATACACCTTTACACAAACCATTTTTATGCAATCTGTGCTTTCCAAGCGCTCAATGTGTGAGACCAATTTTTCGGTAGCAGTAAATGCAGAGCCGTTTCAAAGCCCCGAGAGCGGCTTCCAAGATCACAAACTCTCTGCCGGTGTTTCACAGACGGCGCGGAAGGTGGCGCCCGTTGTCCGCTGATGGCAACATTGCAGTCGTGGTTGGAAATTACGGTGGTCTCTCTCGATCATCTATGTTATACACCAGAAAATTTCATTTAGGACGACAATCCTCAGCTTTTCAAATTAGCATTCATCCTAGTGATAATTAAGAACAATGTCCCTGCTATAATTAAGAACAATGCACATGGCGATATTTCATTTCAGTACAAAAAACACCACAGTGAACTTTAGGTTCATTTTGAATAAGCTGTTGGCGGTCGTTTTTGAGCGCCTTTTTTTTTTTTACCATACAAAGTAAGCGACGCACGAGCGCTTTGTGAGGTGGTGGAGGACGCGATGCCGATAAAACTCGCGAGCTTCTAAGTACCATATTCCACCCTATCAGCGAAATGGGTGCTCCCAGCATCACTAGGATTGGTTGAGCATGAGCTTTTTTTGTTTGTTTGTTCGTTTTGTTTCTGTACCCTGTGCTTTTTT
Source organism: Rhipicephalus microplus (assembly GCF_043290135.1). Taxonomy (NCBI): domain Eukaryota; kingdom Metazoa; phylum Arthropoda; class Arachnida; order Ixodida; family Ixodidae; genus Rhipicephalus; species Rhipicephalus microplus. The sequence goes on from NW_027464832.1 coordinate 57,969, forward strand.
TTCCTTTGTTTTGTTTCAGTGTAATACAAGTTTATACGTCCCTTTTAATAGGGTGATACTGCATAACCTATCAGGTTTACTACCCGTCATCCCTTTTTTTTTATGTTGATGTGTTGCGTCACTTTGTTTAATATTAATATTGTAAAATTTTTGCGCTACAATAGCATAATTGATTCCCTCTCTTCTACAATGCTCCTGTGATTCAGGGTATGCAAAATAAATAGTTAGGTAAATGAATAACTAGATAAATAAATTAAGTTCTCCAGAATACGGCTTTCTTACCCAAAAAATATATAGGTGCGTGCAAAGTCCCGGGGGGGGGGGGGGGTACCTATGAACATACACCGTACTGCACTCGTTTGTTTTTCAGGTGATTGCACGCCACCAACGCGACTCCAACTACAAGGGGCGTCAAAGCACAAAACTTTTAAAGCTGTGTGAATGTCCGCTTACACATTGTAATATTTTAGGCCGGAATTGTGCACAAGCACGGAATATAACTGCGATTCAGTGTCCGGGAGGACGCGCACCAGTGGAGCAAGACCCTCAACGAACAAAAGAAAAATGAAATATAAAAATTTATATTCAAGGGCTGCATCTGTCATTCACGGGCTGCATCTGTTAATCTTGGGTTCACTTTTCACACTTCGCCCGCTGTTAAGAAAATTATGTGAAAAGTTAAATCGATCCCTCTAAATTACATCGTATGTTTTCATATGTGTTACGGCTCAACTATAACATCGCAGTCACACATTTTCAGATCCATCATCGCGTTCAATGACAAACCCTATAACAGTGTTAGCTTTCTTTTTTTTTTTTGCCTTGGGTTATGATTCAGAACTTTCACAGTTATAATAGGCTGCCGGCAAAGTTAAAATGCTTTAATACGACAAGAATAAAAGCAATGGGGCTTGCAGGGGGGGGGGGGCAATAGGGGCTATCACCGTTCCTAATGATTCTGTCAGCACCCCACCCCCCTCTTTTCAGTGCCTATCGTCCACATCTCTCTGTCGTTAAGAGAAGTGAATGAGACGAATTAACAGTATTTATGCTGCCATTGAGAAAATAAATGATGGTAACTACAAAACACCAATTTCTCTCTCCGCTTTTACTTCAAGTGACAGTACCCCCTCCCCCTCCCTATAATGAGTGGCTTTATCTGCTCCTGGCAAGCCCGTAGTGGTGATTTTTTTTTTGGTAGAGCAGGGGACTAGTTGAAGGCCTTAAAAACATCAATATATACAATATATTCCCCGTAGAACACCCCCTCCATCTGAATTTCTGGATGAGGCCTCTAGCGCCAATACCCTTCCCCCCCTGTCTACGGGCCTGCTGGACAATGGTGGAACAGGAAGTTTCCACTAGGCGCGTTTGCTTTGCTTTGATTGGTATGTGGGGTTTAGCGTCCCAAAACCACCATATGATTATGAGAGACTCCGTAGTGGAGGGCTCCGGAAATTTCGACCTTTTAGGGTTCTCTAACGTGCACCCAAATCTGAGCACATGGGCCTACAACATTTCCGCCTCCATGAAAAATGCAGCCGCCGCAGCCGGGATTTGATCCCGCGACCTGCGGGTCAGCAGCCGAGTACCTTGGCCACTAGACTACGGCGGCGGGGCGCGTTCGGTTTGCTACTTTCTTCCGAGGAAAAGGGATTAAATGCAAAAAGATAGCAAAGTGCTATCGACGTGGTAGATGTGTTCCTGATAAGTACGTGTCCACAATTAACCACCAAGACAAGGAAGTGCTATCGATAAGGCCGGCTTAAAAAAACCGAAGCAATGTCCCCGTCAGTTCGCTGGCCATGTGACCGCAGGGCATCGACCGACACACGTGTCCATGTACGCCTACGCACGCAAAGCTAACGCCTCACTTAGTTGATGACTGTGGTAATCTCCTGCAATGCTACAGCATCTTAGATCCACCTACGTCATATGATCGAATGATACTTTCATCTAGACACTACTCTGTGGTTGAAGCGGCACGCGTCAGCGTCGACCATAGAAGAGACAGACGCTCCATGCAACCCAATATTCTTCGTGCTGCGCTTTGCATACGTTATATACACTCTGGCCTGCAACCAGTATTTTCGAGCTCCTAAGCATGCCACATGCGTCGCGTGTGATTCATGTTATTTTTCTTGGTGTTTTCCATCCATCATTGATCATTGTGCCATAAGGCACAGGTATCATCACACTGCTACCCTTCGTCCCCTAAGCCTTCAATCTAACACTATAAAAATACAGTAAAGTCGTGTTTCGTTTTTCGGCGAATTAAAGGAGCCGCCAGCAGAGCGCCGATGGCACTATAGTTCTCCTGTTTCCGGCGTTCAATCTACACTTTCTCGGACAGAACACGATCGTGCGCCATCAAATACCTCCGGTCATTCTGTAGCGACCTAAGCCGTCACCGTACACCTCCAGTGTCTGCAAGGTTACAAACGCGCAGATGCCCGGCGCCAGACACGCCACGCGCGCAGAAACGATGCCGGCTGTTGTAACACAAGCGCCGTATTGCAGATAGATGAAGCACAAGTCGTAAAACACTTGACGCGATGTCAAGAACAAGGGGCCGCTCGTTCGCACCAGGCATTCTGGGGCCCCTCTGCTTCAACGCTTCCATGCTGTCTCGGAGACCACGTGTCATCCGCACGAGAAAACAAGGCATCATGCACGCCACTATAAAACCCTTCGAACGGGGCGGCATATGGCGATCGGGCACTCCTGTTCCGCGAGGAGTCAAGCCTGTTCCGCGAGGAGCTCCTGTTCCGCGAGGAGTCATGCGATACGACCACGTGTTTCTGATCCACAGCATGTACGAACATTTCGTCCGACACGAGAGGGCCTCGAACGAAATGAATCGAAGGAAGCAACAGCTGCAGTGGTGACGCTTTGTTACGAGCGCCAGCTCACACCGCGAAAATGTGGCGAGTTCCTGTATTACGTCACCAGGGGCTGAGCGAAGTTCGCACTGTGCAACATCGGGTTAATTATGCATAACGATCGTAAGCGCGATCACTAGGAGCGCGTGGCTGCTGGAGGAGAGGGTCATCATGTTGAGATCGTTCGTGACACGTGGTGACTGCATTCTGCAGACAACCCTTAAGCCAATGGCTAAGCGGCGAACGCTGGCGGACCATGTTAATATGGTAGCAAAGCTCCACCAGATCAACCGAGAACAGACTGACGGCTGCTTACCGTATGCAGCCACAATTCATCATAGAAGATCTTGGCCAGGCAAACACACTAAGAATCAGCTTACTCCGGCTATCAAGCTTCAATCGCCACGTACTGTGCATATGTCGCCATTGTAATTTTTCGTTCAGGCATTCTAAACAAGCAAATTTTCTTCTGTTCTACTGGAACACCAATTGAGCTTCAACGTCCCAGATGCGCATGGCTCTAAGTAGTCGTTGTTATTGATGAAGAGTAAACATATTTGTTCGAGTCAAAACACCGAGAAAGAGCAAATTCTTATAAATTAGTACACACGTGGCGTCACGGGTAACATGACTATTCCTGTAAGCATGATGCTCCACCATCGTATGTGAGCATAGCGGTGCATAATCAGAGCGAGAGTCAAACTGAAATGAAAAAGCAAAAGTAAAAAGAAAAGCAGACTGAATTCCCGGATAGAGATCCCTGGTGGTTCATGATTTGGCAAATATACAGTGCACGCGCGGCAGCCGGGGGTAATAACGTAAACATCATATTTTTCGTGGTTGCCCGCACTTCATCGTAAAGGTCATCGCAGGGCGGGAGGTCAGAGCTCCAACTCCGTGGCTGGGCACGAATCGATTAACATTCCGCAGATTTTTCGGTCGGACGCAACATTCTTCGGATGATATGATGCCGATATGAGTCATATATACGCTGCAATGTGTACACCATGCATGCGGCGTCTTTTGAGTGACAAATGGCACGCGGCAACCGAATGACAGGAATGCCGGCATAGAGGGAGCAGTGCCTTACCTGCAGCACGATGATGATGGCCTCGGGTCGTCTCACTGAGAGCAGCATCAAAGCGCATTCCAGGAAGAAGGGCGAGAACTCATCGATGAAGCCATAGTTCAAGGAACGCAGTTTGTTCGACAAGTATACGCTGTTTCGGCAACTCGAAAGTATACACCATCGTCTTTTCAACAGAACCGACACACGGGGAAAACGACCCACATTCCAACGCGGCACAGGACGAATCGTGATGGCGGCATACGCCGATGGCGTAAAGGGAAGCGTCCCATCGATGAATGCACGGAACACTGAATGGTTCGATCACGTATAATATGTATTAAACACGCTTCCGTGCCGACTGCAGAGCATCGAACGTTCACGTACTTGGCGCAATATGGCGGTCAATAAACATTTGCCGCGAAGTTCGGGGCGTATGGAACCGAGCAAGGCGCTTTTCTTACTGAGGCTGATAAAGCAGTGGTGAGCTCGAGGACTGTGACCGCGAAATCAAAAGGCTTCACCAGTAGGTGAACAGATACACTATCAGCCAGAATAAATTATTAAATAAATAAAATAAAAGTAGCGTTTGAAGGTACGAACTTACGAGTTTGTGAGGCATTTCCACTGCTTAGGTGGTCGTTTGCGCATGCGCATTCTTAGCTTGTTGGGTCCCTAACCTTTTTGCGCAACGATTCACTTCACAATTTATGACAAAAAAAACTAAACACCTACAAGTATTTATTTAAAGAAAACGGCAGCAAGGGGAAGACGGATAGTAGGGTTTAACGTCCCAAAACCACTATATGATTATGAGAGACGCCGTAGTGGATGGAGGGCTCCGGAAATTTAGACCACCTGGGGTTCTTTAACGTGCACCCAAATCTGAGCACACGGGCCTACAACATTTCCGCCTCCATCGGAAATGCAGCCGCCGCAGCCGGGATTCGAACTCGCGCCCTGCGGGTTAGCAGCCGAGTACCTTAGCCACTAGACCACCGCGGCGGGACAAGGGGAAGACGGAAGCTTGCGAGGAAACAAAATTGTGAGCAGGGGGTGTGCACATGTGCTCGAGCCGACGTTTCGACAAGCGGAGTCGACTTTCTCAAGACTTGAACAGAACAGGGTTCTGTTGTAGCCTTGAGGCACTGAACAGGGTTCTGTTGTAGCCTTGAGAAAGACAAGTCTGCTTGTCAAAACGTCGGTTCTAGCACACAAAAATTGTTTACGGATTTTTTTTTCATATCTTTACTAAGTGGGACTAGGTAGTTTCTAACGTCTTTGTGCCGAGAGCTCTCGAATTTTACAGCAGAGCTGGTATGCTCGAGATTTGCTGTGTGTCTTAGAAAATTATCGTCATCAGAACCAGAACGCGCTCTCTTGGTCCTTGCTTGCTTGCTTGCTTGCTTGCTTGCTTGCTTGCTTGCTTGCTTGCTTGATGCTCTTTTGTTTTTCTGGCTCTCACATACTAAGGGGGATTTGCCATGAAGCCGGCGGTTAGTGTAAGTCAATACCTTAAGATTATCCAGGCTAAATAAATTGGATTACTTTAATTTGTCTTAACGTGAATATTTTGGCACAATGTAAAAAAAGTGAGAGAAAAGAAATAATCGCATTTATTGAATAACTGAGGTGTAATTGTTAAATGAAGTTCTTCTGAAGGTTAAGTCATTAGGGTGTAATAGTTACATATTCAATATTAGATAGGCTAGCGAAAATTGAGAGGTGATCAATGGCTCAGCAAGGTAATCTTCTTGTGTTACATAGGAATTCGCAGAGAGCCCCACCGATGTTCCTGTCGCTGAGTCCTAATGAAGCAGCCCCAATGGACAAAATATTAGGAGTAGTAAGTGATATTCCAAGTTTTCCTAATAAAATTTCGAAGCAATTTTTTCTTTGAGTTTCAAAACGATGGCATGTGAGAAGAAAATGGTTGATATTTTCGGGTTCATTACAGCTTGAGCACAGATGAGATCGCACCAGACCAGACCTGTTTAAGTAGAAATTAAGAGGTGGTACACGGCAACGTAATTTTCTTATGGAGATTTCCCATTTACGCGTCGGACACCATTTATTATTCCATGCGAAGTGCAGGTGCGAGAAATCTGGATTCAGTGTCGTGATTTTTGATGAGTCTTCAAGGAGGGAAAGTTTTCTGAACCCCGCTGTTGTTACATCATTGAAGCTGCAAGAGACATGATTGGTACAATCGGAAGATCAAGGGATGCTCGCGCGAGTGAGTCAGCCATCTCATTTATAAGTATACCGTGATAGCCTGGCACCCATATCATTCACACTAAACAGATGTTTGCTCGGATTAATGATTTAAAAGTTTCTAGTACTGCTGATGCCAATCACGATGATAAAACTCAACACACGGAATACGAGTCAGTCAATATTATAAAGCTGTATAATGAGTCGCAGGGAGTTTACGAAGAGCTAGCATAACAGCCGTTATTTCTGCTTCATATATTGGTGTATAATCTGGGAGGCATATTAAATGGACTAGAATAAAGAGAGAGAAAAAATACCCACACCAGATTTCTCGCCACTCATAGATGCATCCGTTGCAATTACTGTATTAGTACCTAATTGAGACAGTTCTTCTTCTAATAAACCGATCAAATATTTAGAGTGCAAGTGTTTAGCGTTTGTTGGGAAAATATCATCAAATTCTATTTGCGCTTGGCCGATTTGTTTGTCAGATGGTGTGATCTCGGATATATTAGCATTTAAAGCATCTAGAAGTGTTTTAACAAATAGCACTTGGACTTATATACACGTGACCGATGCTCATTGAAAAAGATACCGGGCTTGGCAAAGAATACGAACTGTCACCTTCTTAAAGTGGATTCATAATACTTTAAATAGGTTTTAACAGTTAAAATACGGAATCTGCAAGCAAGTGTGGGTATCCGAGCTTCTTGATACAAAACATTGTTAGCTGTGAATTTCGGCGCACCTAAACAACTTCGAAGAGCTTCCCGCTCTAAAAGAATTAAGGGGTTTATTTTGTATGCAGGTCCACCAGAGAATATTACACATCCGAATTCAAGAATAGGAGAAACATACATGCGGTAATCATGATCAGCGTATCTCTGCGAAGACCGGAACGAAGGCGGCCTAGCCTACCTATCATCCGTATAGCACCCGTAGCCTTAATTAGGATATGTTCAATGTGATCACGCCAGCTTAGTTTTTGATCGTACAATACACCCAGATATTTATTACAGTTAACTTGGGGAATTATTTCTCGATGGCACTGAAGAGATATATCAACTGGTACGTCCAATAGAAAAACTATCATAGCACTTTTTTGTTACGTTCAGTTTCATATGAATTTCCTGAAACCAGGTTTTCAGTGTTGTCAAATAAAACTGTGAAGTTGAATGTAGTGAATGAATATCACAGTCAGATGCAAAAGACGCAATATTATCAGCATGTATATATACTTTGTACCTTATGACTCAGTGGTATTGAACTTAACAAAAATGTTGAATAGCACTGGCGATAGAACAGAGCGCTGAGGAACACCTCTCGTTTGGCTATACTTCAGTGTTGAAACACCTCGTTGGGAGCAGTAAAATTTTATGTCTTTGAAAAATTCGTAAATTCAATTTGTTATATACTGCGGAAAGTTTAAGTCTTTTAGGGCATTGATAAGAATAGCATGTTCAACACTATTATATGCTTTGGCTAAATCAAGGGTTACTAGGGCCGCATATTGTCGTCTGTGGCGAGCAAGCTCTCCACGAACCTCTTAATCAACGTGCGCTCACCATATTCGGTAACCTGGACTAAATCCAATCTGGCATATGTGCTGAGTATTGCATTATTTGTTATGAACTTTATAATTCTAATGTAAAATATTCTTTCTATCAACTTAACTACGTGTGATGTTAAAGCAATTGGCCTAATGTTATCTATCTGCATTCCTAATCTCTGTTTTTTATGAAGCGGTATTATTTTTGCAAGTCTCCAGTCAGGAGGTATCCAACTATTTCCAAGTGAGTGGTTGACAACGTTAAGAAGGTCTTCAGGAGAGATGTCAAATAACATTTTTAACATTCCTGAAGTGACACCATCTGGTCTAAGACCTGTGTTTGGCAGAAGACGAACGACGTGCGCAAGTTCATCCCTACTTACTTCAATGAAATCACTTCCGAATGAAGGTTTCACCAACTTTATTTGTAGTTGTGATATGAATCTCTTCTGTAATCTTAACGCAATTTCAGCTAATATATCTTCCAACTCCTTTGGGGAAAGTATAATTGATTCAATATTTACGGGTGCTGCATTAGCTTTATGATTACGTAGAAATCTGAATATAGCTTTGTTGTTGCCGCTCTTGGATAGATAGCTATAATGCTTTTCTTCATAGTCGTCTTTCGCTAATGAAACTGTTCTCTTAAGCGTAGAGTTAGCATGTAAATATTTTTTTCAATTAGTAGGTCATTGGTTGCTAAGCGAGTTTTTTCCATGCAGCTTTCTGGCGTCTATAATCTCTAGCACAATCCAGATTCCACCTGACAGATATGCATTTCTCTTTTGTTGAAGATATAGGTAACTGTGATTTTTAAATGTACGCTTTAGAGTGGAACAATGGCTCAAAGCTTTAGAGTTTGCTTCCATACTGGGTAAGGAAGACAACGTTGACTGTAAAGTCTTTTTAAATTTAGAGTAGTCTACAAAACTTCGCACCCGGTGCTCTACCTTCACTAAAGGAATGCTGACTTCAAATACAAGGGAGCAATGATCACTATTTGTGGCGGTATTATTAACAGTCCATTACCAATAGTCACATTTGAGCAAGCAAATGTCAAATCTAAGACGGATCACGAATTACATCGAACGAATGTGGGAACTCTGTAATACAAACAAATAAGGTGATTCTGATTAGCCCAGTCCCAGAACCATTTTCCCGGTGAATCAGTGCTGAAACACCACGACACGTGATGGGAATTCAAATCTCGCGCAAATAGTATATTGTTTCTGCAAAAGCTCACAGTCACATCAAGGAGTTTTTCATATTGTATCCCAGCTGGAAAGTAGTTGTTGACTATAGAAAGTGGCGCGCATCCGGGAAAGTGAATTTCCAGAACCAATACTTCGTATTCGTGTGATATTCGTTTGCAAAATAAATGCGCTTTATGACAAATTTCGGATCAAATGGAAAATTAATCCTCTACCACGTGAGTCTCTGTGCAGTCGAAAGCACTGATAGTTTTTTTAGACAGAAGTATTGATCAGCTGACAACCAAGTTTCTTGTACCATTATAACGTCTAAATATTGTTGAGAAATTAGGTATAGTAGGTCTGTAGTTGCTGAGAGAATTGAACGGCAGTTCCACTGAAGTACTCTAAGGCACCCTATGATGACAAGCAAGCAGTAGCAGCTGCTTGATTTAAAATACTGTCTTCCAAGAAGTCCGCTTTTGTCCTAAGTTCCTTCACATTCTTTTTTTTGTTTTGGGATGAAAAGAATGGTAAAATTTGCTAGTAGATAATCTGGTGCATTTCAGAAGGCGAGTATCTATATCTACATACCGACAACTTATTGACTCTGAATCAGGTATACCTTCCTGCTCAGTTGTGTTAGATCGGGAAGGCCTTGCTTCATTATCGATAGAGTCATCTGTCTGATGTTCGGCAGAATTATTGATTTAAGGGCTAGGTGGTTGGTTATGCTTAGTTATTCGATCAGATACGCCCAGCATCTGTGAATCCATAATTTGATTGAGTGAGTCGGAAAATTGAGTAAAAATTTTTCTAATACTTTTTCTACGGCCTTTTCTATCATAGCTGAAATGGACTGAGAAATTAATGCATCCATAGGAAGAGGCGGAGAGCGGCTATGCCGGCATAACCCTGATTTATACATGCTTTGAATTTCTGCCATTGCTTCTCTACGAGAGCATCGTCTCCTTTCAATGATTTCAAGCACCTGAAGTTCCTTTGATCTTACAGGGCAGTTAGGGTCGTCTGCAGCGTGATTTGCCTTGCACAAACAGCATGTCTTATTGTCTGATTGGTACTCAGCAGTACTATGACAAGCCTCACATATGGCCCCGAATATACGGCATTGAGTGTCCGATCGCCAACCTTTAGTACTATGTCCAAAGCGCCAGCATTTAGCACATTGCAGCAGACGGAGAGCTAGAGCTTCGACCCTATAAATAAGCGGCCATGCCTTGATCGCCGAAAGGCGACCTGTTCCAGCAAATGTGGCAATTACAGTTTCAGCGGGAACTTTGTGTTTGTTTCCCTATTTGGCACAGCAATAAACAGAAATAGCACCTGCTGGATAAAATATTTTGAAGACTTCTGCTGGACTTAGACTTACGTCTACCCCCCGAACCAATCCTTTACAGCAATCTAGCTGAGGTGGGACAAAATAGCTCACCGGATGTGATGCAAAAGCAGTGCACTCCAGTAGGTCTTGTATACAAGCCTTGTCCGGTGAGCAGCATAGTATCCCCCCGCGTCCAAACTGACAAATTTCTGTTGTCAGTAGAGAGTGGGGGTTGATCGCGCGAAGTTCCGCTTGAATTGCCTTGGGATTCTTCATACTAATGAACCCCCCAGTGGTCGGCACCAAAGCGGCAGGAACGCTACGGGTTCCATTGCGGAGAAACAACTCCGAGGGTAGATCCTGAGGGGGAACAGAGGCTGACCAGAGGGTAGGCCTCTGGCCCGGAGAAGAAACAGACATGAAAGAAGGTGAAGTTACACTTAGCAATGCACTCAGAACAGTTGCGGAATAAGAAGTAGACTTAATAAAATGAAAGTAACCGCCGGCTACTTGACCGCAACCCTGAAGATGGAACAAGGTACGTTGGGTCGAACAGCAAGAACTCTGCCGTGGCGATGTCACCTCTTGTCAGCCTACTTCGCTCCCACAACACAAGTACCCATTTTCGCTCTGCGTGGGATAAAACAACGAAGATAAGTGAGAGAACGTATGCGGGGACAAAGCAGTAGAACGAGTTATGGAAAGATAGAAAGAAAGGAATACAAACACATAGAAACACAGAACTTCACGGCGAAACAAAAATTCTTGGGGAGGTAAGATTCGAACCTACGCACCGCCGATCTGAAGGCAGTGCCCTAACCATTCGGATATTCAGACACGGAGTTCTTCCGTGCCTGGCTATCTGAATGGTTAGGAGTTCTTCCTGGTTAACCTCTCTGTCTTTCCTGTAGCTTCTTTTCGGGCTCTTTTTTTTGTTTTCTTGACTGAATTATACACACCCTACTATTTCTTTGCATTCTCATTATCGTATTAATTGTGACGTGTTCTTCTGTCTTTTTTACACTTCGTTCTCATTCCCACCATTTGTGATTGCTGGCTCGAGTACCTCAGTTTTCTATTCTAAGGAATGCTAGAAACAATCATTACTACTTCTCTAATGTGAAGCCTCTAATCCAACTAACCCACCTTTACATTAGAGTCAGTCAATCAAAGCTTGAATGTCTCAATGTGCGCGGAAATTAGGGTTATTACCTTAGTTTATAATGATCAGAGCAAATGCATCAATGTAAACAGGTTGACGATTATAGCTTTCGTAATGCCAAAGCATGGATTTGATTGCTTGAGCCAAACTTCGAGCAGCCATGTTGATCGCAGTCAGCGATCATGAACAAAGCAAACAAACAAAATAAACTCCGCGAAAGGAGCTCACCGATGCATTCATACTGCCATAGCCAGATACAATAAAAAATGTAAGAGGAGGCGAAATGGCACGCGACTTCAAGTGAGGCTGCGCAAATCGCGCATAACTGCAAGGTATCAGGCAACCCTGTATATATACCGAGCCACAACCGACTGCAAATGAATGTTAAGCGAACAAAAGCAACAACCGCATAATAGGCACACTCATTCGTACAGGGTTCGTTATAGAACAAGCTCCTTTATTACACGCATCGGGCACGCCTGTCACGCCTGCCTGTAGACGTCGCACTCGTTGCTCCCATTCACCGCCAGGGACGCTCTCGTCTATATAGGAGTAACAAGCACGCCTGCAGCGTCATCAGGCCAATTTCAGGGAGATTCTTCAAGTGTGACGACGGGCCGGTTTACACGGCGATGTGGGCTGCGGAAGGGCCGTTATTACCTCGTCCGCGTCTGATGACTCAATCATGGCCGCGAGAGAGGGCGCGCGAGTGCATCTCTCATCCTAGAGCCAGAACCTAGTCGGCTTTCGTTATTGTCTTTAATGTTTCCACGGCCATTAAGGGTGATGGAGTATTGGCTCGCCAAAGCGTGTATACGAGTGTACAGTCGTCATCTCTTCTCTAGGTCTCAGTCATAACGGCAGCGATTATTTCTATTTTAGGAGCCATTTAGGAAGGAGACCTAAGCGCTGGAGTGGTTAGGGGATCAGTAGAAAACCACTCGGGTAAGAAAACAAAGGGAATGAGCTGGGCTCACTACCCGGAATGGCGGACAGAGACCGCTCTTTGCGGGCACTCTTTTCTGACCATCTCGTTGGAACCACGCGCTGAACACTAGTGCTAATTCTACTTAGACAAGCACGGTGAGAACACGCGCTCAGAAAAAATACAAGACAAGGAATGCTCGACATGGTGTCATCGTGGAGTCTCCGCACGGAACGTTCAACGTACCCTTTTGAGTAACTCGACTTAAGCGGTAAATTGTTGGTCAAGCGACCCTCGTGGTTTGGCAGGGCTGTTCGAGCTTGCCCGCTTCTCAGCTGCGAAGCCCGCGAGCCTGACAGCACATTCAGAGCACGACGGGAATAGCTCCAGCTCAAAGTGCGATCACTTATGTGCGCGTCACGTGCTACCTAGAATGAAGCGTAAATTAAGGAATCGCACTGTTGACGCCTTAATTGAACTGCACGCAGGTGAGATGAAAGGACTTTTGTTTTAATGGGGAGGTGGGTAAATGCTTCTTTTTTATTTGGCGTCGCACAGGGAGTCGGCTCAAATGGGTTCGCACCCACCAGTTTTTTGCCGGCAAGTTACGCGATAAAGATGATCGAACGGTGAGCTAGCCACGTAAAATCCATCCACCGTATTACGTACTCACTACAGAGTCAGAGCTGTCTTTCTCGAGAATGCTCACGCTTTTTACGATGTCATGGTCACAACATAGTGCGCAACACTTAAGTAACAGAGGTGAACACTAAAAAGTATTGAAGCTTGCACTACAGATTTTAACGAAGATTATTGCGCAGACCTACACCTCTGAACTTCATTTGAATTCATTTGTCCGTCTGTATGCGGAGTCTGCATTTGTATGCCCCTCTCACCTTCTAAGGAACATCATGCACTGTATGTTACTAATAACTGGATAAGAAAAAGAAAAGACCAAATCGAGTACAAGAATGTAAACACTTTTTTTCCCTTAAAGGCGATGGTCAGCTATACGACTGTCATGTCCTTATATGCTTATGCTGTCACGAAGTATTGGATAACAAGAGTGCCGCATATCGCACATCTTGAGACTATGAAGCACGCCGTAATGGAAAGCTCGGCATATATTTTGACCACCTGGACATCAAAGCAATCGCTAAAGAAACCCTAATGCATGTGTTTGTTAGTTTGTCTGTCTGTATGTTTGTTTGTTTGTTTGTTTTCGTTTGTGCGGTTGCTTTTTTTTGCTTTATGAATGAAGTTAAGAAGGCATTACACATCTCATGACGCGTCAGTCAGAGCTCTCTGACGAACGACAAAAGGGAATATTGTAATCTCACCAAACGAATCCTGCATGATATTCAACTTCTCTTATTCTGTTTCACAATTTTATTTCCTTAGCTGTACACTATTTTCTTTTGGATAGTTTTGCTAAATTGGGTTATTTACGTGGCAATTGCTTCAAGTACGCACGTGTTTTCGCGCGATTGTCCCTCATGGGAATTTTAAGCTGGTATCGGCCTCAATGGCTTAATTGGAATACCGAGCCTGGTATGTTGTTCAAAATAATCATTTCTAAAGTTAAATAACGAAACAAAACACAAATAAATAACGCAAGGCACTGTATATGGGTGGTAGTGAGGTCAGCGCAGCCGGAACTCACAGCCGCTTCCTCGGGCTTACTACCCGATCACCATATAAGCTCTAAGTTACCGATGTGATAGGTGTGCAGTATACATGTGAGAAACCTGCTTACATATGAATTACATTTATTCTATCTACATGGATTAAGGAGTTTCTGCCACGGTTAAACAGGTTCAGAGAGCGCTGCTGTTACGTTGTAAGTTAAGTGTACGGCCGTTTAAGTACACGATGAGTAGTCACGCATCGAAGAACGCTAACTATATTCGCAGTCACGCTTTACAATATTACAATGAGGTGTGTTATTACGCATTCAAATTAATAAAAGTTTCTCGCGTCAACGTGGTTCCCACACTCGCCCTACAAGATGGCAGGCTCCGCTCGTTCTATGCGCTATAGGGCATTCGTACAGCTAGATCACTGAAAAATCGCGCTGTCAGCGCTTCGCCGTAATGAGAAACATTCGCTCGACAAGAAACAAGCTTTGGCGTAAAAAGGGGCAAATGCACACTGCGAACCAAAAGCACACGCGTGCTGTTAGGGGATGCGCTTCGTGAGACCAGGAAAGGAGGTTCGCAGGCTGAGAGGTGAAATAGCGAGAGAGAGAGAAGTGATGTAGGGTATGTTAGGGAAGTCACGTGGTACCAGCCAGTCTGGATGCGCTAATGGGCTTCGCTACCTGCCCAGAATCGCACGATTGCCTCGCGGTTGTTTGTTCCGTCGATTAGAGTGGCAGCGCCGACCAGATTCGGACCTTTCCTTCTATTTTGCTTGTCTTGCTCGCATTAGACGCCGCGGAAAAAAATAAAAAGTCTCATCCCCGTTTTATTGCTTTATCTGCTACTATACTCCATCGTTACGTTCTTAATCTCCTTCTTTCCTTAATTTTTTTTCTTCTGCGCAAAAGACGGCCTACACCGCACTGCCCGAAACCTGTACTATCACCCGGTCTGTTGAACGACGGCGACCGAAAAAGCCCAGGTTAGGCTTTAGCCAGCCATCCCCGGCTGTCATCGGCTACGGCAAGGGTTAACACATCGCACTCAGAGCGAGTTTATAAATGGCTATCAATACCGAAACGTTAAATTTCAGGTCCGCGGGACATATTTGGCTTTGATGAAGGCCTCTATTTTGTGCCCCTTGTTTATCTGACCGCTGACTGGTAAGAATGACCTGCGGCAGAATTTTGAAGCTAACTATTTGTTACTATCTATCAAAAGCGCCTACACTGTAAGAACTGCCGAAACACGTGGGTTTACAGCAAAATGGCGGCAAACTATTTGCGCATACACTAATGTACGAGTCTTGATTAGGAAGTCCCAATAGTGAAAGTTAAAATTACGTGGCGAGCCCCGCCGCGGTGGTATAGTGGCTAAGGTACTCGGCTGCTGACCCGCAGGTCGCGGGATCCAATCCCAGCTGCGGCGGCCGCATTTTCGATGGAGATGAAAACAATGTAGGCCCCTGTGCTCAGATTTGGTTCACGTTAAAGAACATCAGGTGGTCGAAATTTCCAGAACCCTCCACTACGGCGTCTCTCATAATCATATGGTGGTTTCGGAAAGTTAAACCCTACATGCTAATCAATCAACATAACGTGGCGAAACATTTCTTTTGGGTGCATGTCTCGTGATTTCAGTCGTGTTTCGTCCCATAGAAAGACGTCTTGTTTTCTGTGTTACACTGCTTTTACGTTGCAATCAGACAGAGCCAATGGCGAAGTAATCAGAAAAGGTCCATGCAAAACTACTTCTCAAGCGATCGGAAAGCGAGGTATCATACTGCTTGGTCGCTTCCTACGCATTCACTAACCCTCCTAAGATTCACCTTTAGGAGGGTTAGTGATTTGGAATGCTATCGATATGACATCTTGTGTCTTCAAGTTGAGATATCAACTACTCCGTCAATATTCGCACGCGTTTCACCAGTGCCCAAGCCCTTCTGAATATTTGTCCGAACATTGTACGAGGCGTCGTTGTATATCAATTGCGAAATCTTAAAACCTGCTTTCAGAGGAACCGCTGCATTTTATCGTGTCGTTTTGGAGCCACCGATAACCCTCACATGCGATCTGCACACAAACCACAGAATGAGCGCGCGTAGAGTTGTAAAAAGCAGAATAGTTGCGCTCTCCACGATGGCGTAACAAGCCAGAACTCAGGTTTTGCTGCATTACTCTGAGGCTTAACTTTCCTTTTATGGATATTAGTGAGGTTTGCTCGACGGCGCACCTAGCATGCTGGCCAGAGGCGACAAAAAATTAAATTAAGGTGCACATTGCAAACACCAGTGCGCTCCACCACAAAACTAAACAAACATCAATTATTTCATAGCGTAGCTGGTCTCCCTGTAAGGACCGTGAAAACGACTGCATTGAATGAAAGGGATATATAGGTAGGCTACGCTATTGGGTCAAAAATGGGGTCAAGCTTAGCTGGAATATTGAATACGGACATCGTGGTTGCCCTTTTATGAAATAACTGGTCAGACTGCGCAGATTAAAATTTCGCACAATGCATGAAGGGTCCCGTAGTGATATTCTTTCATTTTAAGAGTGTTTGTCAAAATTATGGTATGAGGATGCATGCCCATTCAGGCATTTGTTAATGCCTAAGGGCCAGCTATAGTGAAACCCCAACATTTGATGATAGGGACATATAGGTCCATACTGCTACTTGAGGAGTTGAGACTTTACAAGCACTCTGGACGTACTAAACTGCGAAAGAGAATGATGAGTAGAGCTGTTTTGTTCTTTCATGTGAAATGAATTGGGAGTTAGGATCGACTGTGGGCCATCAGCAAGCCCGTGAGGCAGAGTGAGGAGGCAGAGTTTCCGATCCTCCGCGGGGAGGGCCTAGGCCCACGAGTTTGAAGGAGTTTCATAAATGAACTTGTCCTCACTTTTATTACTTGCATGCATAAGCCACAGAACGACAGTTAGCTGTCTCAAGGGAATCCGCTATGTGCGTCAGATGGCTACTTAACTTGAAGTGCCCCTCCCTGCACCTCCGACTTCAAAATAATTAAACACCGATGCTTCCCTCATTTGCCATTATTTTATTCTTACTTCGATCCGGAGAGGACTTTTGTGCCAGCTGACTTGTCATACTATACTCTACAGTAATATTAGTTATTGTTGGAATTTAACGTCCCAAAACCCCCAAATGATATGAAAGACGCCGTCGTAGAGGGCTTCGGAACTTTTGACCACCTGGGGTTGTTTAACGTTCAACTAAATCAAAGCACAAGGGCCTCAAGCATTTTCGCCTCCATCGAGAATGTAGCCACCAAGGCCGGGATTCTATCCCACAACCTGCGGGTCGTGGGATTTAATGCCAGCCGTGTGCCTTGGCCATTAGACCACCGTAGTGGGTATACTCTACACCATTGGCGTAGGCCGGAGTGAAATGGGGTGGGTAGTCGGGAAAAGCCCCTGTACCCAGATTTTTTTTTTTATTTTGCATGTGTATACATACGCGCGCACATACAAACGCAGACACGGGCATATAGGGAAGGCAGTTCAACCCTACCCGAAAAAAAAATTAATTCTGGCTAGCAACCCCGCCAGAAACAGAAAACGGAAATGGTTTCCATATGAAACTATGAGACATCCACCACTCTTCGTGGCAAGTCGGTGAGAAATCGTTGGAGTCACGATATGACCTTAGAGTGACACCGGTGCGTCCGTTGTGCAGTGGTTCCACATATCGCTGCCGACCGTCGGTTATCGGCTCTCGATATTGCAGATGCTTGAGCGGCTGGCGGCGTCTTTTTTGTGAGAGTGGGCCGCTATCAGAATCAAAGTACCGCTGAGGGCTCATCCTCATGTCGCCAGCCAAGCATCGGTCTTCTGAGAAGATGCCGAGATCCTCTGAAGAGGAGCACGGCGATATCACGAAATGAAGAGCAGCGCGGGCAACCGTCTTGGGCTTCTTTATCGACTCGGCGCCACAACAAAAGGCTCGCGCTGCAACCTGGCGCCCCGTCGCGGCGGCAATTTGAATTGCCGTTTGTTGTTCGGGAACGGAGAGGTGCCGCACGGGCGCCAAACTTGAAGTTCGCGCGCATCCGCAGGTGACATTACATAAAAAAAAAATAAAAGGCCTTGCATGTACTTTCATTCCCTTATTCGGATAAAACAAGGGAGATAGTCAAGCACATTTGTTGTGGAATGGTTTGTTGAGCCAACATCTTATGACTTTTGATTGACTATCTTCGGCTCTGTTATGGTGGAGAAGTCGACTGGACCGGGTTGACTGGCGAAACATGCATGGGGGAGGCCTTTGCCCTGCGGTGAGCGCTGCTGCTGCTGCTGATGTTGTTGATGATGATGATGATGATGATGGTGATGACGATGATGATGAGAATGATGAGGATGATGATCATGATGATCATGATGATGACGACGGCGACGACGGCGACGACGACGACGACGATAGGGGCGAATTAGTAGTTCCCTTGCGAGCTAACTAAACAAGGCTGGCAAAAAACGGAGAGTTGATGATCGCCCGACGACGTTATGAAAGCTTTTATTGACTTGTATTCGACATAAATCCAGCCCACTTCATCGGAAACTTCTAGACATAGGCGTAGCCAGGGTGTAAAGGGGAAGTGAACCTTTCAACTTCTCTCCAAGATCTTAGCAGCTTGTGATCAGAAAAGTTTCCGGCCTCAGGGACTCACTATACTGAACATCTTTGTGCGTGAAGTGCTCTCTTTCTCTGCTCTCTTTCTCTTTTTAATCCCCATCCCACTATCCCCAATGCAGGGTAGCAAACCGGATGCTCATCTGGTTAACCTTCCTGCCTTTCCTCTTGTTTTTTCCTCCGTGTATATCTATCTATTCGCAGGGGAACGCCTTTATGTAGATATATGTATATACAAAGGCCAACGCTTGTACAGGAATGAGTGTCAGAAAATTTTCGAAACACGCCTCCCGAGAATGGCGTACATTCCTTCGCGGCACGTGGGAAAATTCTTACGCGCACGCGCTACCCCTCCACACTTGTGCGTAACACGTTCAAGTGGATTTCCCATTCGCCCCCGGTGCCTCAATTTGCGTAACTCCAGCCGAACTGTCGACAGTCCGGATACATGCTGCCCTTTGCACTTGGCGTCGCAACATTTAGCAGCCCTTGCAACGTCAGCGGCGCGTCTCGCCGTAAATACCTGATATTGATAGATATAATGTTTTCCGCCGACAAACGGAAGCCGTGCCGCCGGAATACAGGAGAGAGTGAGAAAGAGAAAGGGTCGTGACTATAGGTGCGTGAATGCTGCGCCCAACCTAAAGATGGGACCGAGCGGCCAAGGCTTCTCGAAGCTTATCAGCGTGGTAGGCCTTGTCGCCTCTTACAGGAGCAGGCGACGGAAGCGAGGACCAGCGCGTCGCAAAAGTGTGCGGCTTCTGGGGCTGCGGTCGCTGCCTCAGTGGACTCCGCCGTTGTGAGGAGATAAGGCGCGCCATTTTCACCCTCACCACCTCCATCCGCTGCAATCACACGAGCGGCAGAGCAAACAAGAAGCACCGAGAGCTCGAGAGCAAGAAAATTAAGAAAGAAAAAAATACAGGAAGACGGTCTCCGTACAACCGTTCCTTCTAGCCACTCGAACAGCTTGCCGTCGGAAAAGGAACCGTGGGCGCTGATTGGCGTGTTCGCAGAGAGTTCTCGCGCAAACGTTTTTGTCCTGCCGCTCCAATTTTTTTTTTCTTTTTGATGCGACACGCCGCGGCGGAATGGCAATGAGTGATGAGGAGCCGCTGGCAGCGATATCTCGGGTGCTCCGTCTTAGATAACGGTGTCGTAAATTTATGACGGCGATAAGGGGAGCCGAGGAATACATTCATAACGGCCGTCCGCGGGCACTCTGAGACTCTGCCACAACCGCGGCGCAGGTCTTGCTACTAAGCGAGGAGATTCGATTCGAGATTACACTAACGATTTGTCAAATGCAGTTTCGGGCGACAACCCGCACTGAGCTCAAACAGCTGTGCGTTTCAATTGATTGCTTTATGAAATCATACTCGCTGCTAGCAGTCACATTCCTTTATCCATTTCTTTCACAGTTTATTTTGACGTCGACTATAGATTACTATGGCTCGTCTGCCCCTAGCCTTTGAAGAAGACGAGATGTGAGTCTGAATATGGCGTAGGGAGGGGACCAATAATGAGCAGGTGAAAGTAGAAATAGCGGAATTCGCGTACACTTGCGTGCACAAGTATAAGTACCACGTGTGCTCGAGTCCAAATATATGCCATCTGTGACGAGCCCTCTGCTGTTGAAAGCATTGCTTTGACTGAATTTGTCGGAAAAACAGTCTCAGCAGCAGATGACTCGCCACGAGACGGCGCCGACGGCAAAGGTGGATGGCATTTGTTCGTGTTTTTTGTTGTTGTTGTTTTTTCGCTTCAAACCCTACGTTTACTACAAACCCACACGTCCTCGAACCCCGCCAAGCTTCATGTTTCCGATGCGTATTCCAGCGACACGTACCCCTCGTGTGGACACACGGCGATGCTCGCACACATGCTCTAGCATGCAGTGTAGAAACACTCACCCACCTCAGACAAGTGAGAGAGGATCCTTAGAAGCTCACTTCTCGGCGACCAGCAACGCGCCATCCAGCAGGCCCGCGAAGCAGCTGCTAGGTATCCTCTGTCTGCCTCTATGGGAGACGCTCTAAGTGCGCCCTGCAGGACGTAAAAATTTTTTGTCACTCCACTCCCCTGACAAGTGTACGTCTACATTGCGTTAACTTCGTGTTCACGCCTCCTGTTCGACTATGTGGTTACTGCCCTGAGCTTTGTTCCTTGTGTCTTGGGCTAAGAATATGTTTTTTTAGGCTTCGTTCCAGTTACCATCCTCCAAACAGACTGAGCAAAGCGCAGCCATGAGGACAGGAGCAAAGCGCAGTCATTCTCTGTTTTGTAGTGTTGCGTCAGTTTTGTTTTGTGGTTCCTGGGAGCTTGATTGGAAGACCTATTTGACCAAAAAAAACGTGATATGCACTAAAAGCTTGCGCACATAACATATTGCGTATTGTATATGTTAATTCGTTAGAATGGGTCAGATTTAATAAATGCGAAGCATTTCTCGGTGAACCTTGAGCGTATCTATCTTGAGCGTATCTATCTCGGTGAACTTTGAGCGTATCTATCTATCTATCTATCTATCTATCTATCTATCTATCTAGCCACCTACGGCTTTTAGATCTCCTGGCCGTTTCGATAATGGTGTCGATACCAAAACTGCTATGCTATAACATGACTGTATGACGAGCGTAAGTGACTACTCACAACACGAAAAGCATGACATGTTTGTCATGAATGTCTTGATTTACGTTTCGCGGTCTTGCCGCTCTTGCGGTGGCTTCGTTCACATTACATGTTACAAAAGTGGTATGGTATGACAAGACTGCATGGCGAACACAAGCGACACACCCTAACATGAAAATCACGACATGCGTGTCATGTAACAACATGATTACATGCCATACTCATGATGCGCTTGCGGCCATTTCGCTAGCTTCGCATATACCAACTTTCGTATTACGGGATGTAAATTGATGATGAAAGTATGTTGCTTATGCAAACATCATAATCATGAGATGCGTGTCATGTAAGAACGTGACTACATAATCTACATGCCACGCTCATGATGCGCTCGTGGCCGTTTCACTAGGTTTACCTATACCGAATTTGGTATTATCGGAAGTAACTGGTGCAAAAATGATAACCATGAGATGCGTGTCATGTAAGAACATGACTACATGCCACACTCAAGGCGCCATTGCACTTCGACCTAATCCGGCGTGTGCGCGCGCCAGCGTTCGTTTCGACGTGTCGTGCCGGCGATGCCACGCCAGGCGCCGATCTGCGCCGCACTGCGCTGCTTGGACGCATGCGCGTTTGAATGCGCCCGGCGTCCCTCCGTCACGAAGAGAGGCAGACGTGGTGCTGTCTGGGTAACTTTGTCGCGCTGTTTATCGCCGGGTCGCGCTGACGGACGCTGGTAGCGCTATTGTGGCGTCACTGCGCCCAACGTGCACTCGCGTCAACGTTACGTCGGAGTGTATTGGGCCGTTCATGATACGGTCGCCACCGTTTCGCTATAGCCAAATTTGGTATGCCAAATTTGGTATTACGGGACGTGAAAGAACGACGAAGGTATGTGACTGGTGCAAACATGATAATTAAGAGATGCGTGTTATGTAACGACACGACTATATGCCACGCTCATTATGCACTCGCGGCCGTTTAGCTAGCTCCACATACACCAAATTTGGTATTGGATGGCGCAAACGGACGACGAAGGTAAATGACACGTCCAAATTTGGAGTCATTATATGCGTGTCATGTAAACCATTACTACATCCTACGCTCATAGTGCGTTCGCGTTTGTTTCGCAACTTCACATATACCAATTTCGGTGTTACGTGAAGTCAGAGATTACAAAAGTGTACGACTGCTGTAGAAATAATAATCATGACACACGTGTGATGTAAGAACACGAACACATACTGTTACGACTCGCACCGGCATCCACACAGTTGCGTAGGGCGCCGAGGTCACGGGCCGCCAAGGTTTTACGGTAGCACGTTTCTCAGCTCGCGGCTGCTTCTGCGCAGAGATGATAGGGCGGACAAGACAACGGTTAGTTAAGGCAACATTTATAAACGGCATAATATAGAGTCGTTACATATTCGGCACTGGGGCTGACGGCTTAAGAACTCGAAGTGCCGAGGTGCCTTCGGACGCTCTAACGCTGTCGTCTTCTTCTAACGCATAGGCTGGCTGCTTGGCGACGCGCCGCTTGCCTTTTTTATAGGCTTCAGGTAAGTCCTTACGTCAGCAGCGTGCAATCACAACCGCCGCTCAAGTGGCGTCAGAATCCTCCTGTCAGGAACCGCCACTGGGTTGCACCCATGGACGAGTGATGTTGCCACGCATTGTGTGAGACTCCCCAGACAGGATGGTGCCGATTGCATCATCGGGCTGCTATCGGGTCCATGGGTTGAGGGAGCTCGCCATGCGTTGTGTAAGACACACCGGCGCCGCCGGTTTAGATGACGTCGTTGAGGTGATAGCATCAGGCGGGCTCACTAGCTGGCCTTGACATAGACTGCCTTTGCAGAGGCAATAGCGTTCGGTCGGAACTTCCAGCCATAACAATACCACGCTCGTGATGCACTCGCGGCTGTTTTGCTAGCTCCACATATACCAAACTTGGCATCACGTGACGCGAATAGACGACGAAAGTGAATGACATGCCCTAACAAGATAGTAGTGACATGCGTGTTACGTAAAATATGACTACATGCCACGCTCATGATGCACTTGTGACCGCTTTGCTAGCTTCGCACACATTAAATTTGGTGCTACGTGACATGAATCGATGACTAAGGTACATGACTGGTGCAAAGATGACAATCACGACACGCGTGTCATGAAGGACCATGACAACATAACACGCTCATGATGCGCTCGCGGCCGTTTCGCTAGCTCCACATATACCAAATTTGGTATCACGTGACATTGATCGACGATGGAGGTAAATTACACGTCCAAGCATAATAATGATTACATGCATGCCATATAGAATATGACTGCACGCTACGCTCATAGGGCGCTCGCGGCCGTTTCACTAGCTTCACATATACCGAATTCGGTATCAGGTGACGTGAATAGAGGACGAAGATAAATGAAACATCCAAACATGATAATTATGACATGAAGGTCATGTACGGCATAATTTACCTCCGCCTCGTAACGTTGTGCTAATTTATAAGTGACATATTCTCTTTCCTCATTCACGCTTCACATATCATCGATTCCCACTGTACATGGGATCTGCCAATTTTTAAGGTGTTGCCATTTCAATCCGGGTGCAACCTCGTTAACGTCCCTGCCTTTTCATTGCTTTTCTCTATCTCTCTCTCCTGCAGTTAGGATCAAATCATTTTATGAACTGTTCATCACCTTCAGATAGCTGTCAGTGTCTGTCTGTCTGTCTGTCTTTTCATTGCTTTTCTCTATCTCTCTCTCCTGCAGTTAGGATCAAATCATTTTATGAACTGTTCATCACCTTCAGATAGCTGTCAGTGTCTGTCTGTCTGTCTGTCTGTCTGTCTGTCTGTCTGTCTGTCTGTCTGTCTGTCTGTCTGTCTGTCTGTCTGTTTGTCTGTCTGTCTGTCTCCTTTATAATGAAGCTCCATTACACATTCCCTAAGAAGGCTTACTTTCTTGAGCAACATTATGGGAGTGTTAATGCTTAGGTGCTCTGGAGCAACGCAGAAAATTTTATAACATTTTTAACGATCAACGTGAAAAAATAAATCATAGGCACTTAGTGATTTTTGGCAATTTCTTAAATTGGAGGTGAATGATGAACAATGTCACCTGGCTCAATTTTATGTTTTCCTGTTGAACGTTGGACATTCATCCAAGAATATTGTACAGTGCTATCAGTTATAATATGATTTATTCTGAGGCTATAGTTTCTTGATTCCGTCTGAAAACGTTGCCTCAGTATTCCCCTACAGTTATGTATGACAGACGCGGGTATGAAAAAAAGAACAAATGACAAAACTAAAACTCGTTTGCCAAAGAAGGAGGAGTCATTCTGCCCGATGGCTGAATTCCCACGGCCAAGCCGTGTGCACTCATTGGCGCCTGCGCCTTGTGTCTAAACTAGCTTTATCTTCCTCAAGCTAAAAACATGTGGACTGGGGCAAAAGCTGCCGCAGCGGCAGCTGCAGTAACACTCCATCATCTCGAGCCAAGCTCGAAATCTTCCGTTCTGCTGTCGGCACTCAAACACGCGATCTGGTGGATTAAGCGCCTCTATACCAACCCAAAAAGAAGAAAAAAAGATAGTAAAATACGAAGTGACGGGGAACCTCTTTGCCTCGTTCCCGGCTTTGTTTTTTCCTCTAATCAGTATTAGCCTCTGTACGCTCTCAGTCGAGGTGTCACTGCTGCCACCACGTTGGCGCCAACGAGCGCTCCCATCAATCGTGTCCCGTTCAACGTATAGAAATATGGCAACAAAAGAGACATGCGCCCATCTTCTTTTCCTGCCTCGAGTGCTGAGAGCTTTATTTATTCGTTCTCCTTTCCTGTTTTCCTTTTCCTCTTTTAAACAGCTAAGGCCATGGGCTAAGCCATGCATGGCGGTCTTGTGCCATCTACTATAGGGCTCCGTTTGCACGTGTTTTCGACCTTTTTTTTTGTGAATGGAAGTCGTGCGGCTGGCGTATATGTAAAGGTTGACATGCTGCGATCATTAGGGAGATTTTTTACGTCATCCGCAAGATGGCCAGAGTTGTAAAGATCGTGGGAATTTATACACATTTAGAGTTCAGGCTTCACAAAGGTAAAAACACGATGGTTCAGATCAATTCTAGCATATACGTAGACACACCAAGAAGACAGCAGCCGAGAGTCAGTTCCTTTTCGGAAACACAATTCAAGCAGGTATTCAAAGCAGGAAAGTTAAGTGCGCGATAGAAATAAATAAAAGTAAATCCAGGTTATTAAATTATATTGTCAACCATACGGCGTGTAACAAAATTGTTAGTCAGGTATTCAGATGCCTCCAAGAGTCGATGGACGCGTGCGAAACAGCTATAGGCCAAAAATAGTTAGATACAAAAACCTTTATTAAAACGAAGCACTTTATAGGTCTCGGCTTATCGGCGTGTAATGTGGTCGTCACAGCCCATCACAAACGCGTCTACATCAAGAGAAGCAGGCAAATTCCACTACTTGCCACCCGTTCATACCGTGCATATTATGAGTTAAAGAATTGTCGTTACTCACTAAAACATTGTGTTTAACTGAGCGGCGGTGTCTGAATTCCAGGTTAAGTTTACCAAGACGTTTAAGTGTCCCATGTAAAACCAGAGACACAAACGTGAATGTCTGTATATGGTGAAGTCGTCTGTTCAAAGCACCACTTCTTGCTTGAAACACCCGCATAGCGCTAATCGTTTGCTCGCTATCGGCCCACTAAAATGAGGAAGAGACAGGCCCAAGAAATAGCTGACAACGTTAATAGAGCTTAAATATTCTTCTCTATATGCCGCAGGGAACTCAAATCGGGCATGTAGGGAAGGAGAATCACCTAATCGTAAGCAGCATTCTGCAGACGAAGTATTGCGATCATTTTAAGAGAGCTGGAACACCCCTCCCTACATGTACCCACCAGTGCGTCATCGAAGAAATCTCTCTAGGAACAATGTGACGAATCACCTTGGTCAGGCCTTTGTTTTATTCTCCTGTTTTTCACTGCCCATTACCAGCGATTTTGCTGCCGGAAACACCTGCGCACACAGTTTCTCCCCTTCTTTTAAATTTCACGTTACGTAATGGAGCTGCGACCCGTCCAGACAAGGAGTCAACGCTTGGAGTGCGATGATAAACTCTACAAGGAGGGAACATTAAGTTGCGTGGGCAAATCTAAGCCCATCGTTGCATTCGACTATGACGAGCCACAGAGGGAAGGAAAGTTCCCTTGAGTCATCTTGAAAAGCCTTCATGATCAGACCGGTTACGCTGCTGTGTTCTGCTGCATCTCCAAAGAGTTTTACTCATTCAGTATAGAGTACATCAAATAAAGCTATTACGTTTTCATTTCATCCATTAATCAAACACCCGCAAGGCGTTGCAAACGCCTGGAATTGTGCCGTTTAAATGTATTCTACGGATCCCTCGATAAGCGACAGATGGGCTTAACCAGAAGTATGTATGGCGATAAAGAAAATGTATGAACTACAGAGCGCTGTCATGCATTCATGTGTGGTGGATGAACAGTGTGTTAGACTGTCGCACTATTAAAGAACACTGAAGAGTATGGCGCATACGAACGACGAACACCGTCTTTTTCCTGTGTTCGTCGTTGTTTAGGTCCTGAAGGAATCCACCACTTTTTTATAGGAGTAGAATCGCAAGCCGTTCCGGCGTAGGGATGTGAGCCTCATCGCTGCGTCTAAGAGATAAAAAAATTAATGACCTGTTTTTTGCACTTAGCTTTTTAGGGGAGAAGCTCCTCTTAGTCTAACCTTGTCACTGGCACACATAACTGAGAGAAGAAGAAACGAGAAAGAAAAGAGGGAATAAGAAATGAATGATCATTGCTCGTCTCATTTGCTATATGGCGTTATTCTGCCACTACTTCCCGAAGTGCCGCTACTCTCCGATTGGCTGCGGCGCGCGCTTTGTCTTAGTGCGCGAAGAACAAGTGCCTCTCACAGTCTCTTAGATAGTCGCCGTACGCGGCGGATTGTTGGTGGGGCACGGACTAAGCAGAGCAGCGGGTGCGTAAAAGATGCTTGCGCTCGGCTTCCTTGGCTCGCGTCTCGTCGGTATTACCCGCATGCCGTCGGCATTTTCCAACGCGATCGGACGGATGGACAGATTGATGCTTCGACCCACTCATAATCATTCACTCCGAGGATAAGCCGTGATTTTTTTTTTCTTAAGCAGCTGAGTATTTCAGGTATAGTACGAGATGACATTAGCCACAGAGGTTTTTTTTTTTGTCCTGATTTTTCTCCCTCTTTTTACAGAGGTGTCAAGCGAGGTTTTTCGCTGATACCTGCGTTCGATGCATAAAACCAACTAGGTAGTCAGCACACTGCGAAGTTCTCGCTATAAGCACACGCGACGGAGTAGTCATATCGCTGGTTGCCTCGTGGGCACGCTTGACTTCTCAGCGCTGTGGTAGATCAAGTGAACTTTCGATGTCCAAACGTAGCAAATGTTTGTTCTGCTTCTTTTGTTAAACTTCTTAGCAGTGACGTTTTCTTTGTCCAGGTTGAAATTCTCACTTACGTCCCCCATCCCCCCTTTCTAGTCATACGTTCGGTCCTTTGCGGTGCAATAATTTTTAATTGAAACCGTGCATGCAGGTTTTTCTTGAGCGTTTGAAAGTAGTCAGTTGGCTTAATGCTGTTTTTTTTTTGCGCCACCATGGTGGTCTGGCGGTTTTGGTGAACAGCTGCTCTCCCGAAATTCATCAGATCTAACTCATGGGCTGTGGTAGCCGCATTTTGATGGAGGCAAAATGTCATACGCTCGTATACTCAAGATTTAGGTGCGCATTAAATAACCGCTGGCGGTCAAAATTTCCAGACACATCCACTGCAGTGTCGTTCGTCATCACGTCGTGGATTTGTGGCTTAAAGCTCCAACAGTTTTGTCAACAGAGACCTTTTTTTCACGTTTGGAGCAGCGTGAACACGGCACATTTGTGTAAAACCACGTAAAACAGTCGTGTCACACAGCCATAAGAGTAAAAAAAAATGATCCAGCGAAGATGATGGAGTGCTCGGGCGACGTGCGAGAAGCAAGTCGCGGAGCGTCATCTATTTTTTCTTTCCCAGAGCCCTGCCTCGGCCCCGAGGAACGTTGCCTCATCTAGATGTATACACACAATGCGTGCACGCCGGAAATCGTCAGCCGGCGCTCCGTGATTCCGAGTGCGTTTTTGTATAATAGAGACATCTCGTGACTGGAGTCTATTATACGGGAGACCTGTGTGAGCGGTCGTGTATAGCGGTTGAGCCTGACAGCTGCGGGGTACGTGAACTGTTCGGCAGCGAGCGTTCTGAGTGATTCGTGAGAAAGATAATCAAACAAAAGAAAGAGCGTGGCATGGTATGCAGCATTATGCGCCGTAAACTGATTACACGTTAGGGCAATTATGTTCGGTCACAACGTAGTCTCTCGTGTTTTACGTGCAGGTCTGTGAAAGCCCCTCTCCTGTCATCTAGGCGAGGATCTTTTGCCTAGCATCAAGGTGGCTCACACGATCAGTTATTTGTCGACGAGAACTCGCGCCCGTTTAACATCGCTATGGTTCTGTGGTGCCCTGTATCATTGTTTTATTGTGCACTTCTTTCTGTCAACACTATTATCATCATCACCATCATTATTACCATCGGCCTTTTTTGCTCCACCGCAAGACGAAAGCCTCTTCAATGATCCGCCCATTTCTGTGCGAGGATATTGTACACAAGGGTAAACCTTAGTTTAGCCACTATATTTACAGTGTAAACCATAATTTAGCTAGGGTTTACTGTGGTGGCTCCAAATATGGTAGCAAAGTTAGCAGGCACTTAGCCTAACCGGAAATAGATGTGGTTAGAATCTTTCCGTTGTTGATAGCGATGACGCAAACTAGAGACCTATAGACAGCTACGTTGAAAAGGACATGCTAGCTTCTTATGAAAAGTACTTGATTTTAGAGAAGTCAAATAAGCTGAGTATTCATCAAATTAAAATATGCTGTTTTTATTTCCAGCATACGGTAGAATTCGCTGAGTTGTAGTGCATTTCGGTAAGTGTTGACGCGATAATAAGAACAAACGGCAAACTGGACAGAGTGAAACTGTCGCTTCGATCCCAACGCAATCATTAACCAGTCTTTTTAAAAACAAAATCCTTAATATTTCGTTACGCATTCGCGTAAAACGACTTGAAGGTGAATGCCGCCTTCTTCTTTTTTTGTTTCGCTAGTCGGTGTCTTTCTGCATCTGACGTGGTTTTGTACTGGCTTCACAATAGAAGGCACTGCAACGTTGTCTCACCCCACCTATTGTTTTGCCCCTGCCTCTGTAGCCTGCCCATCATTTTGACCAAGTGATGATTTTATGTGATTAGTGTGATGTCACGATGACGTCACTAAATTTTGAGATTTAGGACAAACTTTTGATTGCGTTATGCGGTGACGCAATCACGGAATGATGACTTTTTGCATGACTCCTGTTCATGCCCCCAACGCCGATGGCTGATTCTAGCATCTAATGAGGAATTTAGGGCTTTCGCCTTGACGAGCACTTGATACCAAGCTGTCTAGGCAGCAAACAAGGGCCTAGTGGTCATCCACCTGCTCCTAGAAGTTAACCACGAAATGGTAACATCGTGATTTTACACGGGGACAAAAATTAAATGCGGCTTTATTGCACACGAAATGTGTACATGTTACGATATATCTCATCAAAAAGAACATTGCTACAGCGCTTTTTCCGTTAGCTATAGCCGCCATTGGAACAGACTAGACAACAATATTGTGTGCTGTAACATTACTTAATCCTTTATTAACCTGATACAGTGTGTCCATTTTGAAGTATGAGCTGTTTGACATTATATCTTCTTTCTTGTTCTTCCGGTATGTATTTTCTTTCGATGCTTAGTATGTATCTTCTTGTCTCCACTCCTGCATGGGCCGTGAAAAGCCTGCAGTATGTTCAAATAAAATAAAATAAAATAGAAAAGTGTGACGTGATTTCTTGGAATACTTACGCTGCTCCTCTGAAAATGACAATTCTTTCAGCGACAGATGCCTTTCCGTGACAGACATAATGAACATTTACGATGTTTTTCGTGGGAAAAAGAGTCATTTCTAGTGGAACACGTGTGGTTATGACAAGAAATCATGTTGCGCTTTAATGTTCCTTTTGACTAATTTTTTCGTAATATTTCAACATTTGATGCACAGCAGAATTTCAGGTGAAAGTCTACGCTTGTCCTTGTCGTTTTATCTAGATGTCGTGTAAACATCACGCCATTTTCCTTTCGCAATGCGAAACCAACCATGGCCTGAAGCATCCAATTTAGAAGTTCATGCACATATACACTGTGTGATGTGTCGAGGCAAAAAAAAAATTATCGCAGCATATATCCGCGGAGTGAACGATGGTGAGTAGGGCGAAGCGTTGGAGGGTTTCATCGCTAAACCATGAACCATTCTAGGATATCCCCCACTATATCATCAAAGAAGTGACAAACACTGTATATATTTATGCAAGAAATTTTATTATTCGTAAGTGGTATATAGTATACGTCGCTTCCGTTTCCACTTCATTACAACGGCTTTATTGTCGGTGAAGTGGTGGATCAATGATGCGGCATAGTGGGATCTATGCGAGGACGAAGTAGGGTGCCGCTTGCAAGGTGGAATTATAGGCGGTCAAGTACAAACAAGGGATGGACACTGTGGGACAATCTATGGTTCTTTAGCGTACACGACCATCTTGCATTTCATATTTGCTAATTCTCAACAGTATTTGATTTATGGTTGTCGAAGTATAATGTATCGGTGATGGGGCGTAGTAGGATGTTTGCCAGGACGAAGTAGTGGGCAGTTTGCCAAGTTGGAACTATAGGCGGTCACGTGCATACATGCAAAGGATGGAGAGACCCGTGCCTTTGGGAGCTTCGCCCCTAAAATGGTGTTCCACATTCACATAGTGATCACGAGTGTGACTGGTTAACATTCCATATATATTGCCCATTCAGAAATGGCCAGAAAGGTGGGCGAGAAAACAGTTCCTCTAGGCCACGACTGCATTACGCGAGATGCGAAGATGTGAGATGTGTTTATTACGCGAGTTCGGACCATCGCGAGATCAATTCTTATGGTCGGAACTTTGCATCTTTTCATATCATCATCACTCCACTTTGACAAAAATACACATACGTGCATGCAACTTCCCTGGCTCCTTTTAAGATGCCTTCATTTGATCACGAGTGTGTTGTTAATTTGAGAGTGAGAGAGTCATCGCCTATTTAGGTTTACGTGCTACGGCGACGTGTCTAATAATAAATCAAGTTTGCTTACTCATGGCAGCTCGTGTATCTACTTGTTTTTGTCTTTTTGCCTTTTCGTAAACTCCTAAATTTATTCCACTTTCGTCTCTTCTTTTGTTGTAGCGAGACAAATTATAAGAAATTGTGGTGATAAAAACAGGCATCATATTCATTATCAGTTACGTCAATTAATATTGCTTTCATGTTAATTATTGTTAATTCGACGACAATTTTTTCCGCTACGAATTCTTGTTTTGTTGTTGTTGTTGCTGTTGTTGTTGTTGTTGTTGTTGTTGTTGTTGTTGTTGTTGTTGTTGTTGTTCCTTCTGACTTCCATTGTTGGCAGTGCAAAGCTCAAACTATGTGGGAGTTCTCTAGTTGTCAGTAGCTGCCGCGCTTTTCAAGCGAGAGAAATGCAGAGGTAGTACACCACTAATTAAACTGATCAGCCTCCCTTCAAGCTATTATAACAATACCTATCACATGCACGCACCAGCACCAGCGACGTAACTAGACGTTGCGAAAAATTCACAATTATATAATCCTACGTAAGCACAGAACGCACATAATTGCTAAGCACGCCACCCTTGAGACAACACAGCAAATTGTGCGTGAAGGCACACGCCTGGTTGGGCCAACTAACAAGACGGCGCTTGCCCCCTTCGCATTAGCATGCACGCAGTAAACGGCAAGCTGGGATATACGTCCAAGTCGGACGCGCAATCGTTCTGAGATATATGCGCTTCGCAATTAGAGGGGCACTTACTAGTAGTCTTAGGTAAAGATGCATTAGTAAATTACGTTTACACCGAAGCATAACTATCACTCATATACCATGTGAGAGCCATGGTTAGCGAAAAAGTATGCACAAACAAAAAAAATGAAAGGTACGAGGCACCGCTGCCTTGAAGTTTTTGCGTCAGCTCTGCATGCGATAGTGTAAACTTCGAAAGAGTTCACTCGAGTTACCCGTTTCTTTCTGTGATGGTTCGATACATTTAGCTTTATAAACATCAAAATGTGGGGTTTCACTTTGCCGAATCACGGTATAGTTATGACGCACCGGATGAATTTCGTACATCTGAGCTTCCTCAAGCTGATGCTAAAGTGAAACAACGGCAAAGTTTGGATTGATAAATAGTACTCCTAGAACTCTAATGTCATTAATCATCGCGCCGAAATCTCCGCTCGTGATTTCGCCGATGTGAAAGCGTATTTTTTGTATTTTGGCGACATTAGTCCAACGAAAATTTCTCGTCATGTTGAGTCGATGGCTCCCTCCAAGGGCATTTTTTTCGTTTTTTTTTTCTGATTGGTCCTTAGTATGACCTAGTTGACGCCGTCAAAATCCATGGGGTCACGGCGTTTGGTGCGGGAATTCCGAAGCAGTCTCACCACCCAGATCTTGTTTTTGAGCAGTTCCTCGCTTAACAACTGTGATCTGGCGGCAGGCGTGGTGATACTAGCATTGCGAAAAAAGTGGTTTGTTGATATGAGATAGATTTTGCGTGCCTTTAGTGTATACCTATATCTATGTACCGTGCCTTGTTCTTATTATTCACATTCTTTCTTACAAGCACAGAAAAGAAAAGCGACTTATGGAAGCTTCAAGGACTTCTGCTGCCCCCAAACAGTCAAGAATGTACACAAAGCGTTGCAACGCTGTTGATTGGCATGCGTGTTTAATTTAGTTCACTAAAAGGCACGCATTCGATCGAGCGCAGCTCTCTATTCTACAGGCGATCGAAACTGATAATGGGGAACTTGTTGATTTCAATTGGCTCGGACGATTGCAAATACCGCACCCGTAACAATCTTCAGCCCACATCTTGTATAAATTCGTGTGCCTCTCGAACAGCCATTACGCACGAGCGTGATCTTTTGTTCGCACGCTAACAATGAGTCCACTCAATCGTTGGGTTAAAAACAAAAGTTTAAGGCTGGCACGGATTCTGCGCACGCAGTTTTGTCGGAGCTGAACAACACTTGCGCAGGACGAGACAATAAAGCGCTATAGCCGTTCGAGACGCTCGTTCGGCTTTGTTCTAACGCGAATCCGGTCACGATTTCTCGCTAGAAAAGGCGGCCATAAATTTCTCTCGTATAACGCACTTGCTTGCGCTTACAGGGCATCTTCTTATCTCTGCACAAGCGAAGCGCAACACGTTTTTTTTACAGATGCAGAGCGTGTGGACGAAATCGAGCGTGAAATAATATTGCTTGCCCGACCTCGCCGGTCCCATACGAGTCCACACAATGCACACAGCGTGACGGGAACAGACGTCATGATAAGATAACATTGATTAGAATACAGCGTTTTGAGAGACCGTGTGAAGCACGAAGTGGTTGCATGGGTTTCGGAGATAATAACGCCGGTCTGTTATCACACCGTGACGTAACTTGAAACAACTATACATGACCTAAATCTCGTTGCATCTCCCATTTGCTTCAATCCCCTTCTCGTGTGCGCTCGGTCTAATATCTGGAGATTTTCTACGTGTAACTATTGTTTCATTGGCAATCTTGTAAAGTGAGTGCTTGATAAGCACGAAAAAAACTTCTAATCTAATCGAAAACACAAGTTTGGGTTTACAAATCAATCATCTATAATGCCCAAATAAGCCGCCTCCAGAACGAGGTGACTCGGGTGGTTCTGGCAAACGTACGCAATACACCAAACTTTATCTCTACAATGTCTGAATCTGCTGCCTACCCCACTTTTTGTATTATACTTACAGAGAAGGCAGCCGCTGAGAGATTACGTGGTGCAAACTTCACACACCTCGACAAGTACATGATGGTAGCAAAAAATGCGAAAAAGGAAATATGTTTGCGCAGCTCATACAGATCAATATTCCCCCTGAAACGCCCAGTACAACGGTCACTTACAGTACACTATATATTAGTTATTGCCAAATATTGAACAGCCAACTCAACCAGGTTTACGCCGAGCCACTGAAGAACATTAAAAAAGAATACTGAGTACAGTTGAATACATAAACACCGACTGAAAGCGATGTGAGCTAACATTTTCTTAGTGTGATTCAGGGCTTGAAGTTCAACGCAGTGTTACAACTCCTATAAGAAACTATAAGCTTATTTGTTTAACGATCAACAAAAAGCACTACTCCAGCGCAAGATTGGTTTATACGTCGAACCGGTTAGACTGACGCGCCGCAGTTCACAATAAAAGATGAGAACCGGTATTTTGTTACCGAAGTGACGGTCAAGCATAGCCATATTAGCGATTTCATCTGACAGCTAGGT
Organism: Rhipicephalus microplus; assembly: GCF_043290135.1. NCBI lineage: Eukaryota > Metazoa > Arthropoda > Arachnida > Ixodida > Ixodidae > Rhipicephalus > Rhipicephalus microplus. Next base: position 92,798 of record NW_027464832.1, read on the forward strand.
GTTCTAAGCCTCACACTTGCATACGAGCGACATATGGCACCTGCGTAGGAACACTGTTCAGCCATTGAGAAGGTCTCTTTGAAGGGGCACCTTTATCAATTTTGAAAAAAAGAAACTGAATTGATATTCATGGGCTCTTTCTGCTTCACTCCTCGAAAAATGCCGAGATGGCTCTCACAATTCTTCCTGATGTCTCTTATCATAGCAGCTGCAAATATTTTCCTTCCTCTTGCACAGCCCACCGATTGCACCAATTAGCTAAGCACACTCAGGAGCTCTTGAACACTGCCTAATTTTGCGGCTGTTAGAACCTTAGAAGCGCGCGTTATATACCCTGCCTAATCGCTACTGTGATTAGCAATGCTTGTTGGAAATGCCAGAAAGGCAGCCAAGCAACCAGGCTGTCTCGACTGGTTTTCTTACTCGCTGTAGCATAGCGACAACTGTCATCCGGGGAGTGCTTTTTAGGCTAGCAATCACTGCTTATTCTTAAAGAAAACAGTATAATAGATAGATAGATAGATAGATAGATAGATAGATAGATAGATAGATAGATAGATAGATAGATAGATAGATAGATAGATAGATAGATAGATAGATAGATAGATAGATAGATAGATAGATAGATAGATAGATAGATAGATAGATAGATAGATAGATAGATAGATAGATAGATAGATAGATAGATAGATAGATAGATAGATAGATAGATAGATAGATAGATAGATAGATAGATAGATAGATAGATAGATAGATAGATAGATAGATAGATAGATAGATAGATAGATAGATAGATAGATTTCGGGAACTTCGTATCGGTAGATTGGCAAGTCAATCATGGTATACATACTACGATTTCGTATTCGGCTTTCATCGCAATTTAACTCTTGGGATTGGTTAGAAGAAGAGGGGAATCAGAGGGGAGACCTGGAACACTCCTTGTTGGGCTGAAGGCTGCGATTGTGACTATATGTTCTAAATTAAAAATTTACGCATTTCTATCACGCACACACACACACACAAGTGGAACGAGCACTAATAATAGATGTTAAGACCCCCCTGTTGATCGCAAAGTGTGAGTTTGACCCGTAGCTCTTAGAATAAGAGGTGCCATGTTCACAATGCCTCCGCAGTCGATTGTAAAGGAAAGGCTTCGTGGGAAGGGAACCAACTTCTAGCAGGTCTTTTTTTTACATTTTGTTCTGTATACTATTCCATTCTGTTTTGTTCTAACTCTCTCGCTGTTTAGAAGGAAAGATTTATTCCACCTAAGCTGCTCCATTTATACAGGGTGTGCAGCGTATAATATAAAAAAAGAATGATGATGAGTATTTACCCAAAAAGAAGAGAGAGAGAAAAATAGCTTTATTTTACCCAAAAGGAAAAGTGTACAGGTAAAAAACAACGTATAACAAACTGAAATGTGTGAATAAATGTGCATATGAGAACAATGTATTTCAAAGCTAACTCCTGCAAGTAGGCGCTTCGTAATAATTTCGACGTATTGCAACTGCACCACTTGGCCTCCAACCTGCTTGAATGGCCGCCAACCGGTGCAGTTTCTGTACGGCTATACGTCTCTAGTTGTAAGATCGCAACTAGATGTAGATGCGGAAAACAAATCAAAGTTCAGAGCTATTTCATTGTTACCTAAAAGCTGCAGCATGCCAGCCGCTGGACCGTATCGCTATTAATAAAAAACTTTGTATCAAAATTCTTTAATAAAATTGTGCAAAATTCTTGTTACATACTCTGAAGCTGCTGCGTGTGTGAAGATGCTTGCCGTTACCACAAACTGAGATAGAGAGAGATAGAGATAGAGAGAGAGAGAAAGTAGACTTCAATCAAGATGATTGCTTTATGACCTGAATGGGCAAGGCGGGGGATTGTTGGCGTGAACAATTATTACCTAGTACCAAAGGCATTCATGCAATGTACTACCCCTTAGAGAAATGCCCCAGGAATTATTAACTCTCGGTGGGAGGTCGGGCGTGCAGCCCGATTAATGGGAAAGCAGCTATGAGAACATGCAGAGTTTGCTGCCGGAACGCCGTAGAAACCGAGGACGATGGTGCTCCTGACTATATATACTGCACGTCAAACTGCACGTGAATGTGTAGCATGAACACTTTTTTTTTCTGGACCATGAAGCACAGCCGCTGGGTAGGAGCTGTGGCTGGACAAATCGCGTGTGTACCGTATTTACTCGAATATAGCGCGATTTCTTTCTAGGTGTTCACTACCTAAATTCGGCTCTTGCGTTAGGGCCTAATACTGAAACGTCTATTTTTTTTGTTCCTGGAAGTCATCCATCACAAAACAGTCATGGTCGCGTCGTGAAATAAGCATTGCTGGAGACTCTAAAACACATATGTTTTGCAGTAGAACGGTTTTCCCGCCTGTGTAACCATTATAGGTGCTATAGGTGTACAAATGTTTTAGTAAGTCCGCGTGTTTTATTCGCTCGCGATAGCGTACGTGCACTTACTACGTAGGCGTCCACTGAAGCAAAGACTCACGCCAATGGCAATTTCTAGTGCGAAGTATTGGAGAAAGTTTTCATCTGTCTTGTTCATCTGCGACTTCGAACCAAGTATTAGTAATCCATTGGAATGCTTGCCAATCGTGTGACGCCGACGTGTTCGTAGTTATGTTCTTACAAGGTTAATGACGTTTCTTTTCATGAAATAAACCCTCTCTGAATTTCTCCGCTTTAATAATAATAATAATAAGAATAATAATAATAATAATAATAATAATAATAATAAAATGTTCACCAGATCCCACGCACCTGGGAATCGATGTTATGCGAAGCATGCGGAGGTAAGGTGACCGTGTTGCGTTTTTTTTTTATTGAGCGACACGTCATGAAATGACGCTAAGTATATGTACAAATGTTGCGCGCACAGACATATGTTGAAGAGTTGCAGATGTCTATATAACCTGTTGCTTGCACTTGCGCGACGATGCCAACTGGAACATGCGTATTAGCAACATGAGGAGCTGATATATGAAGTGCTGATGCTCGCGAGGATGCTGGCCCTGGACACTGCTACATAAATAAACTTGCGCGCGTGGCAAGTAACCACGATTGGCCTTAACCCGATGTGACGGCTGCATCAAAGAAGTACATATGTAATGTTTATAAAATTAGGTAGGCAGCACTGCAACCATCATTGACGTTTTACGAAGATTAGCGTCTATTTGAAAAGTATTTCATAGACCTGGCGTAGCTTTGTGGTTAAACGCTTGATTGCCACGCTGACTGCTTGGGTTCGATTCCAGCAGGGACCCTTACATTTAATCCTTGCATTCGCCGGGTCGACGCTATATCGACGTCATGTATTTCTTAACGCTCGTGCGTTAAAATGTCCTATGTGTGTGCTCATCGTTTCTGGGTAGATAATAAGTGTCGATCACCTGTGGCACATACCCGCATACCAGCGGCTCATACCCACCCATGGGTATGTGCCACTCTCTAGCCGAAAGTGTTTGATGACGTGCGCAATGGGATTGTGACCTTTTCATGTCTTGACTAGCGCGTCATATTCGTCAAACCATCTTACCCTCCCATGCTGATTTTAGTTCACCCCAAGGTAAGGGGGTGACCACGAGAGCACCGGAAATTCTGGCCATCTGGAAATTCTGGCCATCCGGTACTCTTTAACGTGTTCTCACATCACACAGTACTCGGGTCTCTACATTTCTCTGCTTTTAAAAAGATGGTGAAGCTGTGATTATGTTCTCTATATTAAAATACAAGGTCTGCTTGCTTTTATATATCAGTCGGCAATAAGTTTCAATTCGCATGTTGGCCACAGTTTGCAGTTCCCGACAACATGTACCTAAATCACCTTGGCGATCGAAACATTCCACTTTAGGATGCAGGCTGCACATATTCAGCTGCCTCCACTTAGACATGATATTCATATAATCTAAACCAACGTACACTAGCTTAGTCTGTTCTGATCACTTTATTACGTGTCAGTTTCTTAGAAAACCACGATTACCTAGAAATCCGAATAGAAGATAGCTGTCACTTTCAAACAGGCAAAACCAGCCCTTCTTTCTTTCTTCTTTCTCTCTTTCTGCCTTTATTCTTGTGTTGCTTTCTTTCATAAGCGCCTTTCCAATTAACCAACCCCGAACCGTTTAGCACGCTTTAACACTATTTCATTCTGAACGTTTTGGCTGCCATACAATGGCTTCGAAACCACCTGTGGCACACTGAAAAACAGTTTCCGCGAACACCACTTGAAACCTGTGTCAAGAAGGTACATTTAGCTTTTTTCTTAAATGCCATTTCTCGCGCCAAAGTGTGGTAATCATGGGCGGTTGCGAGTGTGAATCACAGCATTTTTCTTTCGGCGTAGGCTCTTTTTTTTCTGCCAAAGAAAAAAAAATGTACAAAACGTGAACATTCGGCTGTCACAGAGGAAACTAACGGAGCCGCTAAGAAACAATCGACCGAACCGGTGGCTGAGAGCACTCGCCGGTCGATCAAAGGCAAGGAGCTCTTTGGTAGCGCTCGCAGCACATCGCCCCGTTTCTAGAAATGCCGCTATCAATCGACTGAGCGCCACTTTTGTTTCGAGTGCGCCGCGGTAGATGCTATAGGTGGGCCGCAGTAAGCAGTATCAGCAAAGACGGAAAAGATGAAACGTATTACTGCATCTATCTCAGCAGAAAAGAGGAGAGCCTCTTTTCTGCTGTCGATGCTCGATCTCGGTTTTCTAGCAATTTTCGTACATTCGATACTTCAACAGCCATGGCATGCTTGCTGTCACAATCAGTCATGCTTACTGACATGATACGTCCAGTGAGTGTTTAAGTATGCGTGTAGATCGGTTCTGGATGTGATCTACGGGCACATGCAGGGTTACATTCCACGACAGCGCGATGTCCTTCGTAGCTTCACTCGGGCCGACAGCGGCAAAGATGCCGAAAATTGTGTCAACACGAAAAGCTTTCCGCCTTTTCGGTAGACCAAAAAGAAAATCATTAAGGAGACGGTAAGAGAAGGACACCGCGACTCTGAAAGGTATATAGCCTTGCATGAATTGTGGAGTTCAAAACGAAGACTTGAACGCATGCGTGTTTTGTACCCGTTGATGTAAACCGTTTGAACGCATTGTAATAAGCAATAGGCTTTCCCGATGACTCGCGCCACAAAACCTGTTTCACATTCACAAGCGAAAAAAAAACTCCTTGTCTGACATTGAAAGCAGTGGATGTTTAAGAACGTGAGTTGCTTTAGATTAATCAAAAGAGAATCCATATACAAATATACTACTAAGCTCGCAAATCTCAGCATTCTGCCTTCGATACAGTTATAGAAGGCATCGTCGTTGACAACTTGAAGGCAAAGCTTTTGTTGAACACATTACGAGGGGTTTTTCCTGCTTTTTTTTAGTAGCAGCAATCCTACTGATTGCATTTTAAAAGTACGCAGCCGCCACTGAGGATCTGGGAATATTTAGGCAGGGTTTATTTCCGGGTAATCAGCTTCATGGTGCCACGTCATTGCGTAGCGTAATAGACTCGAGTTGGTGGCATAAACTTAATCTATCAGAAAGAAAGACAACAGAACAGTCGAAGGCAATCAGGTTAGGCAGGACTGATCCCGATTTGATACATTGTGGTTGAACGAAGGGTATATAGAAAAACAAAGAAATTCGGAGACAGATGAGCAATAACGGGACCTACACGGTGAAATTTCGGCGCTCTATGACAGATGGTCGCTCTGCATGGTTGCCTTGGGAAAATTGCAGCAATACTTTTCTGAGACATTTTATGGCTGTGAGCTGCTCTCTTTTTTCCTTGGTTCCTTAGTTTGCAGCTAACTAGAGAGCAAGCTTTGTATACATTTAGAGAAGACATTCAGTAACACGTAAGATTTTGTGCTTTTTCTTCCCCTTCATGGGCTTTGTATTTGGGGGTATAGACCATTCCAATAAACAAAGAGTAAATTTCAGCCTCCTGATATGAGGCTGACTGTACTGAACCGTCACTTCCAGAAAAGGTCAGTCTACAGATGCAGTCGCATAGAAACACTGGCTGAATGCTACACCTGCTTTAACTAATGCTACATTGCTTTAGCCCTCGATATAGGTTTTGTTGATAATGGTACTTCGGAGTGGTTTTATCGGCAAGATTGACGCCTCAGCCGTCGTAATGACCCTGGTAGCCATGTAAATATAATATGTTCTTTATAGTTACGCGATGGAAGAGCTCTTCTTGAAACTTGAACAGTGGAGCAGTGTAAGTCAGCCGTAAAATCTGTGATGTGGTCAACGTGTACAAAAACAATCATCATCTTGGACTCGCCGGCGCTTTTTTCTTTCTCTTTATAGCAAAGCTGCCTGAGTTATCTCTTAGCTTGCGCTCCGTCGTTCAAAACACCTCAGGGTAATGATGACAGGAGTTCACAGCACTATTAATCCACCTCTACACTGCTTTTGTGGAAATCGGAGGTATCAAAAGCCGAGGCAGCATTTGAAGCTTGAGAAACAGCTCTTTATACTGAGATCAAACGAGATGCATTTGGCTTTTCTGCCACAGAGATGTAACAAAGTGACAGCCCTCCAAGTGACGCGAGCTTTCGGGCATGAAGTGAGCTTTCGGACACTCTACATCGTGACGTACCCTTTCTGAAAAAAATAATAAATGCGATGAACAGATGTGTCGCGATTGACAGGAAATCAAAAAAATCTGCGGACTGGAGTGATTCCCCAATACTGGAATAATTTGGCGCTATTTCAAAGCACCAGATTTTCTCCAAGCTAACATACACTTTGAGCGGCACACTGGAAAATGCAGAGAATGCATGAACAGTGGTCACCGACTTACAGGATTTACTCATCTGATAGATGGTGCGCACTATTCAAGTCATTTGAAGTACAGATATATTTAAAAGAAATTACTTTATCCACCTGCCCCTCCATCTATTTCACAATCCCTGCTAGAAAGGTTAAAAGAAAGGTTATGACCCGTGAAAGCGTCGGTGTTTCCTCGTTGTTCAGCTTTCTCATGAAGCTGAACATAATCCGGACAAGCGTAATCACGATACAGTTCATATCTACATCCCCTGATGTGACATACAGCGCTTATTCATGTTCTCCCAAGGCAAAGGTGGAAAAGGCATGCGATGATATCGCGTGCGGCCTCGAGGGGGTAATGAAAAATGTGATGGAAGAGGTTACGTGCGCCTTTAAATACACATCAAAGCGTACAGAATTTGATATAGAGCTGGAACGACTACGAACGATTCGTAGGTGGGCGGAGAGGAGGTACAGGCGCACAAATTCGATTCATGACCTAAGAGACGCTTGACGTCTACAAAAGAAAATCCAACGTCAAATAGACAAGCTGGAGGACCAATGGTGGAAGAAATTTTGTGAATCACTCGATCCTCGCAAGCCTATGTCCCATATATGGAGGACGGTGCGTGGCCTTGGCTCGACTCCACAACAACGTCCATTCAGCACATTGGCTCTCCATCAAGGCCGCCTGCAGGTTGACATTGCTGAAGATTTCTGCGTGAGGATTGCGGTCAATGTGGTTACCATGAGTGACGAAGTTCTCAGAGATGTTCCCGTAGCACGAGTTTTTGAACTGAATAGGCTTTTCTCACTCGAGGAACTGGATGCAGCTCTAGCCACCTGCAGAAGTTCATCGTCACCTGGGCCGGACGGTATTACATACGCTGCTTTATGCCATCTTGGAAGACGCGGCCGAGATCAGCTACTAAAATGCTACAACCAGTCATGGAACGATGGCGTCGTTCCAGAAAGGTGGAAATCCAGCCGCTTGGTACCAATCCTAAAATCTGGAAAGTCGCCGCTTGATCTTGCATCATATAGACCCATTGCGCTATCCAGCTGCGTGGGGAAAATAATGGAAAGAATGGTTCTGACACGCCTCGAGTGGTACCTTAAACGCTATAATATATACCCAGAGGCCATGGCTGGTTTTCGAAGAGGCCGCTCTTCTATTGATAATGTCATCGACCTCGTAACCTCTTTGCAACAACAGAAATACCTCAAGCGCATCTCGGTTGCAATGTTCCTCGATGTGAAAGGTGCATATGACAACGTAACGCACGATGCCATCCTAGATGCCTTGGCGAACATTGGAATCGGTGGAGAAATGTTTCGATGGATTCGGAGCTACATACAGAGGAGATCCTTCTTCGTGCTCACTGCGAAAGGCCGCACCGTTGATCATTACACCGCTCGTGGCGTTCCACAAGGCGGGGTTCTCAGCCCTACGCTGTTTAACCTCACGATCATTGGCCTTGTACAAAGCCTACCTCAATCAGTCAATATCTCTACATACGCTGATGATATATGTATCTGGGCTTCAGCAGTTACACGACTCCAGGTTCGCGCACTGCTCCAGAAAGCAGCGAGAATAACGTCGACGTATCTCCATGCTCGAGGCCTCAAAATTTCCACCGAGAAGTGTGCCTTAGTCCCTTTTACGCGCAAGCCCATGATCTGTTATCCTGTTTCTATCGACAACCTGAACCTTTTGTATATGAGACGTCACCGATTCCTTGGCGTCACTATCGACAGAGATCTCTCGTGGAGTGCTCACTTTTCGCACTTGAAGAACAAGCTCAGCTCTATCACACACTTGATGAGATTTCTCACTGGTAAAACGTGGGGTACATCAGCGTCATCTATGCTTCAGCTGTACAGAGCGCTCTTCTGGGGATATTTGTGGTATAGCACGCCCGTGCTTTCCAACGCCGGAAAAACTAACATCAGGGTCCTTGTTATGGGCTACCTCGGTGCTTGGGGCTACCTCGGTGCGCCAATACGTTAGCAACAATTCGTATTGCTAAAGGCCATCCGATCACGACATATATAACTGTCGACACACTCCGGACACATATCCGTCACATATTCAGAGTGCCTAACCAACACCTTGCTAGCTTGCCACTAGAAAGACCAAAAACAGCGTTTTCCAAAGTTGTTGCGGCTAACCAGAATTCCATCTCGTGGAGATTCTCGCCCGCAACAATACCACTATCTCCAGAGTGGTGCATGAAAAGACCGACAGAGCACCTTGAAGTGCCGGGGATATCTAAAAAGGCAAGCCTGTCATCTGCAGCCCTCAAGCAGATCTCACTGGACCTCTTGCATTTGTCGTATGCTAACCGAATTCATGTTTACACGGACGGTTCGGTCTCGGGAAGTTCGACAGGTGCCTTTGTCATGCCATCTCGATCAATCACCGTCAAATTCAAGACATCACACGTCACGACATCTACTGGATCCGAGCTCGCCGCTCTTCAAGCCGCTGTGTAGTTTGTTACGCAAGAATCCCCTAGTAGATGGGCCATTTTCTGCGACTCCAAGGCAGCTCTTCAATGCGTGCGAAGTCTACGACGTGGAAACTACCACCAGATGGTGTATCGTATTAATGAAATTTGTCATCGCGCTGCTGATCAAGGGCATGACATTATTTTACAATGGTTGCAGGGCCACTGTGGCATCAGTGGTAACCACCTCGCCGACGACGCTGCCCGATGTGCCCACGATGGAGCGCCCACGTATACCCTTGTCAAGAGTAGACGCAGCTAGAGAACTTCGTCACATTGCGCATAATACCACGCTTGCGCACTGGAATTCTCCACTTAACTCCAATCATCACCCTACGAATCTTAAGTCATTACGTCAGAAACAACTACCATCCAAGATTTCTCGACGTGACGCTACAATGCTGTGCCAGCTGTGTACTGGGGTAGCGTTTACTAAGTCATTGAGCCATCGCATTGGCATGGCGGATTCATCCGTGTGTGAAAGCTGCAACTGTATAGAGACTATTGAACATCTCTTGTGCCACTGTGCCCAATTTGATGAAGATCGCCGGACTCTCCAGTGTGCCTTGAATAGACTCGATGATCGGTCATTTAATGAAGCAAAGATCTTAGGAGCCTGGTCGCGCAGCACATCAGCACAGAAAGCTACACGAGCCCTCCTGAGATACTTGTCAGCAACTTCATTGAGGGACTGCCTGTGAAACTCGGCATTGTGTGTGTGATGTGACATGTGTCTATCCTTCTCTCTCTTTTCACTCTCCCCTCCCCCTCCCCATGTGTAGGGTAGCAAACTAGCGCATAGCCTACTTAACCTCCCTACCTCTCCTACATTCCTTCTCTCTCTCTCTCTCCCTCTCACACACACATGCAAAAATATATGACCCCATCACACCTCAAAAACAAAATAAACAATACAATTTTGCGAAGTGCCCTCACCCTGCTACGCCTGACGGCATACAGGTGGCGTCACTCACAGTAGAGCACTCCATATGCCCAGTCTGTGACTTGAGCGCTATCTCTTGTTGACAACGTTCAACCTTTGAACAATCAGAAAAACACGTGTTTCTGTCTTTCGATAACCTCTCACCAGCGGTCCGCTAGAAAGCGTCACTGCGGTGCTCACCGCAAAGCCTTTGATTGATACACGCAATCAAGGGACGAGTGTTAACGCGAACGCAGGCGCGAGACTCGTGTGTTAGCACGGGAAGAAGGAAAAGCTATTTCGTTTTTGTTTTGTTTTTTCTTTCTCATCAATCTCTCTTCCCTGTTTCCGCGTTCGTTAGTATTGTGATTCACGCCCGAAGCTCGTGCCTTCTCCTTCCTGTTTCCTCTCTTTCTCCCTGGGCTACAACATGAGTTGCCGACGTAGGTCGTCCCTTTACGCCCCGCAAAGTAATTACAGGCATCTATCTATATGGATATACGGGACCACCATCCTTCAGCGTCTTGACCTCCGTTTCGGAACGTCCGTCTGCAGCCCGTTTCCCGAAACTCAGGCGAAGTACTTTTAACGTCTTCGTTCCAAAGACAGCAGAACGCTGCCGACCTCGCACAGAACGCATACCGGGTTGCGCAACGCGCTTGCGCGTAATCCATTCCTCCGACGAAGGAATCCAGCCGTGACTGCGCGCCCTACCCACCGCTAATTAAAACGTGAACGATTCTCGATTAGCGTCCACGTGCGTGTATATACATACGCTTCTGCTCCCGACGATGGACGGGAGGGCGCGTGTACATGCCCATATGCCGCCTCGTACACGTCTCCGAACCCCTGCACATCTGTGTGCGGTATACCTATATGTACGCATATGGTTCGCCCGTATGGGCTCCGCGCCTCCCCTCATCAGTTCTGTGGTCATGATATGCGAGCTCTCCCTGGCGTGCCTCAGCACACACCACACGAAACTCGGCTCTCCCAGCGAACAACTCGCACCGGTATCATCAGAATGAAGAGAAGAGAGGTGAAAAAAGAAAAAGAAAAGCAATTAGCGGCGCGCGAACTTGATTCGTTTCTGCCCATATAAGGCCCGGAGAGCTAACGCATAAGTTGCTGACTGAGCGTTGCTCGTCCATCGTACCATACACAAGAAAGGAAGGGGGCTGAAGCGCGTATACGTGCTTTGCAATACGGAGAGGGGAAATTATTTCAGAGTGCCCCTCGAGTGGTCACTCTTTCCTGGTGGTGGTGGCGCAGGGGCTCGCCACACCGCGGCTTCGTACACTCGTTTGTCTGCTGGCCGTCGGCAGACGGCGATACCTACATCCCCTCTTCCCATAGAGTTTCATACAATAACACCATATGCCTCTTCCATTTCGTTCTCTCCGGCGCTGCTTTAGCAGCCACTCTTTGCCTCTCTCCCAATGTGCGGATGGCTCTCTGACAGTCCGGCAGGCGCGTGTTTGGCGCCGACAGCCACATCCGTCTAAAACAAACAAGACTCTCTCACCCTCTTTATTCCTCTCTCTCCTACAAGCCGACTTCTCTGTTTCTCTTTCCAACCTAGTCTCTTCAGACTCTTCTCCGCCTCACGCCCTGGCCAATGCTCCCCGAGCAGGAGTGCTTTCCTTGTTCAAACCTTATTAATGACGCCGCAGGCCTCAGTGCTGCACCTCTCTCCATCATCTCCTTCGGTGCTATTCATTTCCTTTGTTTGTTATGCGCGCAACGCTAGTACGCGTCTCCCGCTCCTCCTCTCTCACATTTACCTTCTGCATCTTCCTCTCCTCCTCGTCTATTGGCTCGAACCGGTTCTCTTTTACTGGCTTGAACTTATCTGAACCATTTTTTTCTTGTTCATTCTTTCACGCGTACACAGCCCAGCACGCGCTGCAGACCGACTGCACCTATTTATCTTTCGGAACGGACCGCTTTGTCTTCAGTCCGGTTTCTCCATTCGTGGCGTGTCTCTGTGTGTGCGCGCCAACTCGTTCATCGTCGCTATTTTTCTTTTTACGTTCGTTGTTGTTGCTGCTGTTGCGCTTCTTCGTCTTCTTCTTTTATCGTGGTTTCCACCACCGTGATTGCTTTAAATTCGCTATGTATATTTTGCTTTTGTTTTTTACAGTGGAGGCTTTAAGTTCTTCTTTGCATTTGCCCCGCCGCGGTGGTGTAGTGGCTAAGATACTTGGCTGCTGACCCGCATGTCGCGGGTTCAAATCCCGGCTGCGGCTGCTGCATTTACGATGGAGGCGAAAATGGTGCAAAGCCGTGTGCTCAGATTTAGGTGCACGTTAAGGAACCCCAGGTAGTCGAAATTTCCGAAGCCCTCCACTACGGCGTCTCTCATAATCAAATGGTGGTTTTGGGACGTTAAACCCCACATATCAATCATCAATCTCCTTTGCATTGCTGACACGCGCAGTTCTCTGACAACGACCGTTTTTGACACATCGTAGAGCCTATGCGAGAGATTACGCCTGTGCGCGCAAACGGCGCACTCGATTTTGCACCTCCAAATTCAGGTTTTGCCGAGATGTGCAGGGAGGTACATTTATCGGGACACGCGGAGAAACAAATGCAAAACACTGCAATAATAATATTTGTCTCGTGAACTTTGACGTTTCTCGCTCGATTAGTGTTAGTGCGCCCAAGCACATCGGAATGGCAACGACGAGCACCCTTAGGACATGAACGCTTTGCAAAGGGCTGCATGAACGGAGCACGCGGGCGTGACACAGCATAAAATTCATGGGTGTATATAGACGGAAGGGGAAAGAGGGGGTATCGGGATGTCCTGATATCCCCTTCTTAATTTTTTAACCCATAATAAGAGGACCTCTCCGGTGTTTTGATAAGCTATCCCGCACTTCTCATACAGAGGGCGTGGGTTCACATTCCGCTCGATCCTCGAATGGAATGAAATGGAATGCAAAACATTGTAATTCGGTCTTGAGAAACGAGACTGGGTCGCTCGACTCCGGATATTTATTTTCTATTTCATGCTATAGCGCTTACGGACATCGGTGGTAGTGGTAGCGGCGAAAGATAGCTATACGGTACCCGAATCGGCTGCTGTTGCGACCTCATAACAACCTTCTCTGAGACAGATTCTCTGGCCATGTGCGTGCAGCTAAAGTGCGGCAAGGAGCAATCTCGCAATCCCCCCTCCCCTGCTTCTTTTATCAACTCAGAGCAAGTGGAACAAGAGGCGGAATCGAAGTGTTCAAGGTTAAAGTGCATGCGGAGCCGAAGAAATAATACACGGAATCAACCTGTTAGCTTGACAGTCGAAGGGTAGAGTGACACACAAAAGGATAGAGAAAACCGAAAAGGAACAACAGGGAAATTAGCGAAGCCGATGCCCGGTTGTCTATCGTTCCCTCGGAGAAGTAGAAAAGTAAAGACACAGAAGAAAAAATGCATATTTTTACGTGTTTGTGTACATTCGCTGCGAGCTCAAAGGTTTGAAAACGCGCTCGGTGACCAGTACCGATGGGAAAACATGACGTTTTTTTTTTTAACACGGCAGCGTTAGAGAGCTCGTGTCGCGGAAATCCCGTCATCGTCTGTTCATCTGTGAGCGAACAAGGCCTCAGAGATTACGGGCGCGTGGCTGCAATCTCGCCGCTCACCCACATTCTCGGAGGCCTTGGAGCGAAAAAGCAAGCTACAGGGATCACCACGGGAGTCCAATATTTGTCGACGCGTGCGCACGCGATCACACGGAAAAATCCGCGCATTCGAAGGAAAAAAGTGCGCGAGGTCATGAGGCGCGGTAGTTTCTTTGCTCCTGCCACCCTTCTCTGCTTAGCTTTCTGCGTTTTCGTCGGCACTAGAGAAAAATTATAGTGCAATTGCGGCATGCGACAAACCTTTGTAACTCTAATCGCACTGGAAGGATTCTTAACATTTTTGCGGCGTTGTGAGGCAATAGGCTCTTCTAGTAAATTTATTCCATGGCTACTTGAAAAGGTGTTTTAGGGCCCCTTTAACGCGTTTTATTCGACAGGTGTCACGATGAAAACGAGCCCATTGGGCGATTTGTAGGTGCATTTGGGGAGCCTCCAACTACGTCGAAAAAGGCCGGGATAGAGACAGCCATCGCCGCTTAAAACACACAGGAACTTTCAAACAGCTCTAAAAATGGACAACTATGTTCATCTAGCGGAAAACATATCATGCCTTTCCAGATGTATTGATCAAGCAAGCAGCAAACGCCAGATAATGTGCTGCCATCTGTAAAGCATTGTGAGACTGTTTACAGCCTCTGAGATGGCAAGCGCGCGGCGTGTATCTTGGAGGCCATGCGACTTACCTTAGATCTGAAACCTGTATGTACCATTCGCGCGCGCGCGCTGGTACGATCTGTGTGTGCGTGCGTGTGCGTGCTTGTGTGTATGTAACAAAACTTAATAAGTATGCATTTAGCGGTTGAAGGGCGCACTATGGGAGGGCTTTCGCTATCGCATTCAACACTTGAAGGCGAAGCTCAAGGATCCCCCAATTTTTTGTCCCCTTTGCAAGCTTTTGTTTAAAAACGAGTGCTCTGTGTCAAGGAAACGTAGAGGAGCGTATAAAGCGGATATATATCTCATTCACGACGTTTTAGTGACTCTAGAGAATACGTTGGAAACGTAAAACAAAACTCCTTCCAATCACACAATAGAAAGCTGGCCCAGACAGAAAAATGACCTGCGGGACACAAGCAGTAAGGTTAGAGCCTAAGTAGGAAGAGTGGCTTTTAGGGGCCCATCGTAGACTATATTTGAGAATGGGCGAGCTTGAGATTACTGAGAGAGGCCTTCGTCCTGTGGTGGGGACCTACAGTAGGCTTACTTTAGTGAAACTGTCTGATAATTTCGACTACGAGTGCTCAGTATTTCAATATTGATAGTTTAAAGTAAACGCGTGTATCGTCATACAATCACGTGGGCTTTGTCTTACGAAAAGCACGTTGTGAAGGACATGCCGTGTAATGTCACGGCCACAAACCTTGTGTTTTATCAGGACAAAGAGTGAACATAGAGCATTAGTCATATTTATTTTTTATATTTATTTATTTGTTTTTATTCTATTTATTTATTTATTTATTTATTTATTTATTTGTACTCGCGAATATACAAGGACACCGAGAAAAGAGAGAGAGAAAGCTGGCAACTGCCGCCTGGAGTAGCATGACGCGAGCTCACCCTTTTGGGAGGAAGGAAATTGAAAGAAAGATAGAGGAGAGAAAGAGGAAAGAAGAGAGACAAGTAATGAAAAAGTGACGAGAACTCATACAAGCAGAAGTAAACAAGAAAAATCTCTATAAACATGTGCCAGCTTCTTTCAGCCCTTAGGAGTCTCTAGAGCACTATAGACCTGGTCGCGTTGAGAAACGCAACCTCTCGGAAAGAGCTAATCATCTATGGTCGCTCACCTGAATGCCTGGAATTTTCGTTCATTATTCCACCAAGCCCGCTGACCCCGCCGCGGGGGTCTAGTGGCTAAAGTACTCGGCTGCTGGCCCGCAGGTCGTGGGTTCAAATCCCGGCTGTGGCGGCTGCATTTCCGATGGAGGCGGAAATGTTGTAGGCCCGTGTGCTCAGATCTGGGTGCACGTTAAAGAACCCCAGGTGGTCGAAATTTCCGGAGCCCTGCACTACGGCGTCTCTCA
This sequence comes from Rhipicephalus microplus, assembly GCF_043290135.1. Taxonomy (NCBI): domain Eukaryota; kingdom Metazoa; phylum Arthropoda; class Arachnida; order Ixodida; family Ixodidae; genus Rhipicephalus; species Rhipicephalus microplus. The sequence continues at coordinate 108,722 of NW_027464832.1, forward strand.
TAATCATATGGTGGTTTTGGGACGTTAAACCCCAATTATCAATCAATCATTCAATCAATCATTACAAAGCCCGCTAAGTTGCAAATGCGAGGCAGTATAATCCGTAAGATGCTCAAGTGTTTCACAGGAGCTGCAAGCGGCCTGTTGAAGGACTATTGAAAGACGACCTTGACGGTACAATCCTTCGTGCACAAGCACAGAGCCTACTCTTAGTCTATATAACAGCACTTTGCAATTACGAGGCAGGCCCGGCACAGCGGTTTAGTGGTTATGGCGTTTAACTGCAAACCTTATGGTCGCGGGATAGAATCCCTGCTGCGGCGGTTGCACTTTCGATAGAGGCAAACATATTTGAGGCCCTTGTACTTAGATTTGGCTACATAGAGAATCCCGCGTGCTCAAAATTTCATGAGCCCTCCAATACGGCGCATCTCACAACCATATCGCGATTTTTGGACGTTAAACCCCGTCATTATCGCATTATCGAATGACGAGGCAAGCCACGGAACTAACACGGTGAAGGAACGAGTCAAACATGAGTCAACAAGCCAGGGCAAGAGGTGCACCGTTTTCCAAGCCATGAAAGCATCGGCGCTAAAATCTTTTCGGAACCTTTTTTTTTTTCGTACGTGCCTTTTCATACCTTTTTTTTTCCTACACCCACAACTTGCACGTAATGTAGGCTTGCAGCGCGTCTAGGATCGCGGGCATTGGAAGCTTTCTCACCCTCACCTGGTTTCTCATTGCCCCCGTGATCGGCGCACCTTTGCTTAAACAACGATATCATGTTTGACATAATCAGCCACATAACATTACGCGGCGTCATCACGTGATGATAATTTTTTTTCCTCTCTGCCTTACACATTCGGAATTGCCTGCGTGATCGACGCACCTTTGACCAAACAACAATAATGCCTCGTTTCATGCTCAAGTTTTCTTATCACCCCGTTAGGCTGTACTCAGCACCTCCACCAGATGTCAGGGGGTCATGACGTCGTGGCTGAAGGCAGGAGACTGCATGGTCAGATCAAACAGTTTATTTGAGCGAACCTGTGCCCGGTAAATGAGAAGTCGGGTTACAGTAGCACACTTGCATTAATAGCGGCGAACGCAGCGTCGGCCGTCGATCAACTGACAAGCGGCGAGCCCCGCCGCGGTGGTCTAGTGGCTAAGGTACTCGGCTGCTGACCCGCAGGGCGCGGGTTCGAATCCCGGCTGCGGCGGCTGCAGTTCCGATGAAGGCGGAAATGTTGTAGGCCCATGTGCTCAGATTTGGGTGCACGTTAAAGAACCCCAGGTGGTCGAAATTTCCGGAGCCCTCCACTACGGCGTCTCTCATAATCATATAGTGGTTTAGGGACGTTAAACCCCACATATCAATCATGACAAGTGGCGAAGCGTGTCGGCATTTATACACTCGCCATCGAATATTCTAGCGTTATCGCTAGCGGCGACGTAGATTCCAGAATAATCTGAAACGCTCACGAAGTGGGCGTAATCTCGACAAAATTGCATGCAGTCTTGAAGCTTCTAAGAACACTGTAGGCGCGGTTTGCGCTGACAGACTGTTATTAGTTACGCTATCAGGTCACTACCCAAGAGAGAAAGCAGTTATTCCACAATAGGCACTGCGCCGTGCTCCCGACCGGGTTGCAGAAATTAGGTGCCTTTTCTCATCTTCTAACTACTACTACCAATTCCACAACCGAAAAGGAGTGTCTTGTTATCATCTGGGCGACGCCAAAGTTTCGTCCTTAGCTCTACGGCAGGTATTTCAAGGTTGTGAGCGACCACCACGCCTTGTGTTGGCTAGCGAACCTGAAGAACCCTTCAGGTCGTCTTGCCCGATGGAGCATGAGACTTCAAGAATATGACGACTTCAAGAATACGACGACAAGTCCGGCAAAAAACACTCTGACGCCCACTGCCTGTCGCGAGCCCCCGTCGACCCACCACCACCCGAAGACCTGAATGACGACTGCTTCTTGGGAACAATAACAGCCGACGACTTCGCTGCACGCCAGCAAGCTGACCCGGAACTTACGAGTCTAATCGAATACCTCGAAGGCTGGTCCTCCGTTGTTCCGAATGTATTTAAACGGGCACTTACGTCGTTTTCGCTGCGAAACGGCCTTCTCCAAAAGAAGAACTTCTCGCCACTTCGAGCCAGGTACCTTCTTGTGGTGCCTTCAGCTCTGCGACCACAACTTCTCCAGGCCCTGCATGATGATCCAACGGCCGGACACCTTGGTGTTTTCCGCATGCTCGCGAGAATACAAGAAAGGTAGAACTGGCCGCGCCTTACCACCGACGTCGCTCGTTACGTGAGGACATGCCGAGACTGTCAGCGACGAAAGACACCGCCGACAAGGCCAGCAGGTTTTCTTCAGCCGATCGAACCACCTCACTGACCATTCCAACAAATCGGGATGGACCTACCGGGGCCGTTTTCGACGACAAATTTGGGAAACAAATGGATCGTCGTAGCTACTCACTAGCTCACCCACAACACAAAAACAAAGGCCTTACCCAGAGGTAGCGCCGATGAGGTAGCCAAGTTCTTCATTGAGAACATCGTCGTTTGTCGTGGCGCCCCAGCGATTGTCATCACCGATAGAGGTACGGCCTTTACTGCTGCTTAGACTCAAGCGATCTTGATACATAGCCAGACAAGCCCCCTCCGCACCACGGCCTACCACCCACAGACAACACCGAGTGGCTAAACAAGACAATCGCCGACATGCTGGCCATGTACTTCGACGTCGAGCACAAGATGTGGGACACCATCCTTCTGTTCGTGACTTTCGCACACAGCACGGCCGTGCAAAAGACGACGCAGATGCCACCGAACGAGTTCGTCTATGGAAGAAACCCGACAACGACGCTCGACGCAATGCTACCCAACGTCGCCAACGAAGAAAACATCAACGTCACTCTCTATCTTCAGCGCGCTGAAGAAGCTCGTCAACTCGCCCGCCCGCGCAGCACGAATCAGCAGATGACCGACCACCGCTATTACAATCTTCGGCGACGCTGCGTGGAATACCAGCCCGGCGAACGTGTTTGGGTGTGGACGCCGATACGCCGACATGGACTCATGCAGTGAAAAACTTCTGCGACGGGACTTCGGACCACACAGGGTAGTACGACGTCTCAGCCCCTCGTCTACGATGTTGTCCCCGACGGCATTACGAACTCGCAACGGCGCCGATCGCGACCTGAAGTCGTTCATGTCGCGCGCCTCAAGCCGTTTCATGAACGTTAGCGAACTGAAAAAGTGTACTTTGTTGTTGTTAATATTATTATTGCTGTATCGTATTTTATTATTTGTACTTTCTTACATTATTATTGCACTTTGACCCTCTGGTAAAGCATTGGGACGATGCCTTTTTCAGAGGGAGACAGTGCCACGTTCCCTCCTCAAGTTTTTTATCACCCCGTCAAGCTGTACTCAACGCAAACCGCGCCTACAGTGCTCTAAAAGCTTCAGGACTGCAGTAGATCATTTTGTGAGCATTTCAGATTATTCTTGAATCTACGTCACCACTAGCAATTACGCTAGAATGTTCGATGGCGAGTGTATAAATGCCGACACGCTTCGCCGCTCGTCAGTTGATCGACGGCCGACTCTGCGTTCGCCGCTATCAGGGCAAGTGTGCTACTGTAACCTGACTTTCCGTTTACCGGGTAGAGGTTTGCCCAAATAAACAGCTTTATCTGACCATCCAGTGCCTTCAACTACGTCACGACCCCGTAACAATATCATGTAATGAATTCAACAGTGACGTCACCTTAGATGACGTCATCACGTGATGATATTTAACCTCACTCTTGTGGATTCAGACACCAAAAGGTCAATTTTCACGTTTGATGAAGCACATAAGGCTTTCGCTCTAATAATAGGTAGCTGTTGAACTCTGTCAATTAACGGGGAACCGCAAGAGGTTAGCGTACGACGCATGCGCGCTTGCGGCAAACGCAAACTGTGAAGCTTTGCCTACGCTATTCTAAAACTTTCTAATAACAGGGGCTTTTAGTCTGTACGTATACTTCTTTAAGCTAACGTGTTACCGAATGCCTGAAAGAATCTGCGCATGCGCTGGCCTTTGCGGACGTAGATCGTTACGAAAACGTAAACTACCCGGCGCATAGGTTTAACGTTTGCGGCTCCATATCAAGAATCCACCTTTGTTAGTGGCTTCGTAGTGACATAGCTAAATTCACGCAAAAGTACCCGTGCTCGAGCCGGTGGGAACTGGGATATGTTTTTTTTTTCTTCTCATAGGGAGCTATAGTATTAGACGTCATGAACACTGGCTGTACGATCGAGAAAGACATCGCCTCCGAAGGGGGCTATTGGAGGGAGCTAATGCGACTTACGCTGTAAAAGAAATGTGTTTTCCAAAGCTTGTCGTTTTTATCGTTCTCACAAGAGCATCTGACATATGTCACACGTGAGACGCTCGTCGAAAGGTCGCGAATGACTGATTTCTTTCTGCGGGTATCCATCAAATGGAACGTTGCACTCGCCTTGGAATCCAGGCCTTTTTTACCATTGTACGCGATCTCAGACTTGTCATTTCTCGGGCAGCGCAGTCGTCGAGTCAATCACAGGAGGCGAAATTCACCCAACTATCGTTCGTTGGTCTTCCGTTCGCATCCGTCAACGTGTCGCAAGTAGCTTTCCTGTCAGGGCGTTCTTCGCTGATGCAATAGAAACCTATGCGGAACGTGGTGTTGAGCCACATTCTGATTATGTAAGGTGAATGACACGTTCACGTCCTGCATGCTGCATACTTTTGTGGTGAAATAGGCAAGAATCTGCACAAGGCAGTAACCGATGACGAATTTCACTGCGCCCCTCCTTTCTGAGTAAGAAGGAACCAATTAAGATTTGTCTTTGTTGCATGGCAACACGGATGTGGAGGGCTTCATAAAGGAAATGTGGTGACATTTTCACAAAAGCGGTAGATCAGCCATCGCCCTGAATACATTTTGCCAGCCTGGCGTCTTCGACCTGCGTAGATGTAAATGCGAGTGTGAGAAAAGATGTACAGTTGCACTCAATATAAGCTAAAACACGCAGGCTGCGGTTAAAGTGACCCAAGTCTGAACAATGACACTGTGAAAAGTTAAGTTGGTTCAGAAAGTACCGCTAAATGAGAGACCTTATCCCTCTCTCTATTTGTTGGTTTTGTTTTTGCTATGTAGGGGCCTATTTGCAATGTTGACAACTTTTTGAGCCCATACAGTGTGTTGCAACTGATATTGAGCGTGACTGTACACACATGCAGCTTCACAGCGAGCCCAACCACGAAGTCACAGCAGCCTTGTGCCTCTGCGGCATTAGCACTACACAGCGATTCGTTCTCGTTGGATACAATGTATTTTTGTTATTTTCAATTATGTATTCTTATTAAAATACTATAGGTGTCCTCACAACCTTACTACGCCATCCTGACAAGCGTTTTGCCCGCCTGTTGTGGGACAATGATTACGGCGTTCATTCACGGAGCTTGAAGTCTTCGGTTTGAATCCCGGCTGCCGCACTTAAACGGGGGCGGAACGAAACCATGACTGTCATATGGAAATGTACACTGCAACAATGAACACTAAGAAAACAAGTAAGAATAATACTGATAAATTGTTTTTTGCAAACTCTGCTACCATTAATTTCGAAATCATAGGTTCAATATCAGCAAAGAAAATTAATGTCGAAGCGTCTTCTTTCTTTTAATTTCAGACCAAAATTGCCAAACGTGAAGGTCAGCAAGGCGTCGCGGACATGAAGTTTCCGCCTCCCCTTATTTTGGCCTCATTGACTCGCCGGAATTTCCTACAAGTTGGTGGGGCTTCCTGCGAGCTACTGGCCTGTATGAATTATTCTTAGCGGATTGTTTTTGTATGTGTGTGTTCTAGTTTTGCTCTTTCACTCTTTTTATCTCTCTCTCGCTTTCAACCCCTTAATCTGCAACGCCTGTGCAGAGCAGCATACTATGCATATACTAGCGTCTGGTGAACCTCCCTGCTTTCCTCTTTTCTCTCTTTCCCTCTCTTTTCTGCAAGTTGGCATTCGTGAGCGTCTGTGATCTAACAGCGTGAGTTCGCGTCGTGTGTCAAACGAACTATTGATTTCGCTTTTTTTCGTCTCTCGTAATTTGTCATCTATCCTGACCCTTATACCCCCCTTTTCCCACCCCAGATGTAGGGTAGCTAACCTGGCCAAGCCGTGGTTAACCTCCCTGCCTTTCCTCTGCGCTTCCCGCTCTCTCTCCATACAAGTTAGAAAGTCAACTATTTGGGCTTTAGAGAACAATGTACGTCATCTTCAAAGATAAAGAACTCTTTAAGCCCTATAGTAGACGTCATCAATATCTACGGTATCAGGCTATTAACGGGAACCTAAGTTGGCATCACCAGCTCCGTTTTCTTTTTCAACGCTTCTTCTTTTTTTCTTACCAAATGTCTTTTAGCAGCAGGAGTCGTGCTCTTGGTATATGGTGAAAGGGCAACTTACTGATGCCTGAAATATATTTTTTTACGTTTAGTGTCCGTGTATACCTATATAGTGTGTCAGTGAAGTGATGGTGTTATGTTCATATGTCAGCACGGTTGCTACTAGTGTCTACTTTTCGCCGAACAGGAGAAATTTAGAGGCCCGCGGCAGCCTAAAATTGTGGATGACCACATGGCGAATTTTCGGTAACTTTCGCTGGTTTTCAGCTTAGGTCTCGGCTGAGTAATGCATTCTATGCTCGTTCGTGAAAGCAACTCCCAATCAAGAGGCGATAGAGAAGCGGCATGCGATGTTTGCGGCACCTAGGAAAATATCGAACACCTGCTGTGTCACTGTCCTCGATTTGCCTCAGAGAGACAAGTACTTACTTGCCAACGCACTGCAGCGAGATGATCGACCACATTTTTTGCAGGTGCTAATACAGCTACGTCTAAATCTCTCGACAGACCACAAAGCAGTGAAAGCCTTCTTGTGCTTCTAAAGACGAGAGTCTTTATTGGGGCCTTCGACGCGAAAGTTTTGGTCAGTCTGTCTGCCTCTACGTTTGTCCGCCTTTAATGGTACCCTAAAAGGCAAGGACGTTACCTCAAACAGCCGACACCATCAGCAGCGGCCACCAATAATGCTCAAGCTTCAGCGTTCATACTTGTGCGATTGCCAATTAAAAAGCAATTATTGCGCATATCTCAGCAACCATAATAACACGTCAATATTCTGTATTTGTGTCTTTTACTAGAAAAGGCGTACATCTGTAATTCTAAGGGCCGTAGCGTTTGTCACGCTGCTCTGACCATGCAACGCTTGCACGAAAAGGCAAGTATTTCCAACGCTCTGCTAAGACGACACGGTGGCGGCACCTCCCCGTCGCCTTGCGTTCTACACCTTATCACCTCCGAGACGGGCGCGCACACCATGTGCTTCGTTTTCCAAGATAACTGCCAGATAGCGCTCATGCCTCACGTATGACGAGACTTGATGCCCTCGTTCGCCTCCGCTACACGCTCGAGGCACTCTGACGCAGCGGCTCCAGAGTATACCATTCACCAATTTTCATCAAATAAACGTTTCGTTCACTCTCTCCAGATGCAATACTAACGTGTTTCGAAGACATTTTCAGTGTAACATGCAGAAACAGGACCAATTTTCTGAGGACGACGGGTTTGTGTAAACGCACGGTGGAGTTCTACAGGCTGCGGTGAACTTACTGTTTGTCCCCCCCCTTTTTTTTCCTCCCTTCTCTCTTTCTCATCTTTGTTGTCCCGTTCCCTAATCCATCAGTGTAGGTTAGCCCACCAGGTGTCTTTCTGGTTAACCTCCCTGCCTTCTCCCTTCGTGCGCTTTCTTCCTTCCTATGCTGATTATCTTCCGAACGAAATTCAATGTATTTTCTTTGATTTTGAACTCACCAGTCAAAGGCGCGCTTTACGCGTAATGCAGTACGTTAATCCTGTTTTTCGCATGTATCGCCTGAATTGTTCTACTTGTCTGAGACACTTGTGCTTGCCCCAGCGAACTCCCAGCAAAATGTAAGTCATCGGACTGCTTCACGGGCCGCGAGGCGGTGGCGTTTGACTTAATTCTTTAAGTGATTTAAGATTCTCTTAAGTTTCGGTTCTGAAGTGGCTTGATGATTGGTAGGCCACTTGGTTCGACAACAGTGCCAACTGGTCTAAATAGCTTAGGGTAGCTAAAAATAGTAGACTTCTCTGGGCAGTCTTCAGAACTGCACCATGGCGAATGTGTACTGTATGCTTGACCGCACAGAAAGCGCGGTGCGGGCATTGCGAAGGTCACACTGCCTTTTTGAAAAAGTTATTTTTGTTGTTTGTGATTAGGTTGTTTGATTGCTAGACGTACGATTCTACAGCAATGAAATTCTTTCTTTTATCTGAAGGAAGGCATCGCACGCCATCCCTCTCGTTGTAGCGACTGCTTCTCGCTGAATTTGCTTTAAGTGAAACCCATTCCACCACAAGTTCTTTATATGAGGCGTTAGCATTCAAAGACGCTGCTGATGTATGTTCTTTCTTAAGCGATCGCCACTGAAGCCATCAGGATTCTGACAATTCAGATCTCCAATGCCCAAGCAGGAAGACTTTTTTTCCCATGTAACCTTGACTAACACGGAACTTGGCAATAAGATGAAGCTGGGCCTTTTGGAGTCCATCTTATAAATTAACTTTCATCTAGAGTAAAAGGCGGCGAGAAACTACACACATTAGGAGAAAGTTCTTTGCCAAATGACGGTGCATTATCCTGGGGCTTCCGGCACTTTCGAATAGTGTCCCTTCTGTGATACCTGGGAAGTGCGTCCTGGTCAAGTACCTAGAGATACTTATGACTGAGAGGGGCGGATGCGTGGCGTGTGTACAATAAAAATATTTACTCGCGTATTTTCCACTGTTGTTGGCAAGCATGTGCAGTAAAAACGATTGCTATGCTTTTTTACATTCCTCATCTATTCATTTAAATGGCTATAAAAAATGGGCCCTGCACTCGGTATCGCATTACTTCGTACTCCAAATGTATAGGAACAACCAAGAATTGGTCTTTTTAAGACTTCTGTCTTATTACATGGAGCTTTTATTTCCCGTATGGGGACGTAAAGCTGTCTACAAACAACGCTTACTTCACACACGCGGTTTACCGCACTTTAACTTTTAAACCAATCGGACTGCGGTGGAAAGATATCATAAGCGTTTCATTCATAATGGCTGGTAATCCTAGCGCTAACAAGCCCATCTAATGGACGGTTATCCTTGCGCTAACAAGCCCAACAAGTCACTCCAAGAACTCCCATGGCAAAACTGGTGATCCCACTGACTTTGAAACACGCTATTATAATTTATGGGTTATGAATAGTACTGTTTCCTGAGGGGCTATAAGTAATTTTAAATGCGAAACATTTATTAGCGAACTTTGGCAATTTGAGCGTATCTATCTATTTATCTATCTATCTATCTATCTATCTATCTATCTATCTATCCATCTAGCCGCTTACGTATGGGTGGTCTCGTGGTCACCCCCTTAACTTGTCGTGAACCAAAATTAGCATGGGAGGGTAAGATGGTTCGACGATTACGACGCGCTGGTCAAGACATGAATAGTTTCACGATCCCGTCGCGTGCGTCGTACAACACTTCCCGCTAGACAGTGACACATACCCACGGGCGGGTATGTGCCGCTGTTATGCGGGTATGCGCCACAGGTGATTGACACTTAGTATCTACCAAGGAACGACGAGAACGCACATAGGCCATTTTGACGCACGAGCGTTAAGAAATACATGACACCGGTAACGTTGACCCGGCGAATGCGAGGAATAAATGTAAGGGTCCTAGCTGGAATCAAACCCAAGCATTCGGCGTGGCAATGAAGCATTTAACCACAGAGCTACGCCAGGTCTCGGAACTACTTTTCAAATAGACGCTGATCTTCGTGAAATGTCAATAGTGGTTGCAGTGCTGCCTACTCAATTTTATAAACATTACACATGTACTCCTTTGATACAGGCGTCACGTCGCGCTTAGGCCAATTGTGGTTAGTTGCCACCCGCTGAAGTTGATTTATGTAGCAGTCTCCAGGGCCAGCATCCTCGCGATCATCAGCGCTTCATATCAGCTTCTGGTGTGGGTGATACGCGTGTTACAGTTGGCATCGTTGTGCAAGTGCAAACAACTAGTTAGATGAACATCTGCAACTTTTCAACTTGTAGCTCAGTGGTAGAATACTGGGCTGGAACCCAGTGAACCCAGGTTCGAACTCCACTGTGTCTCTAGTGCTAGGTTTCCCAACAAGTAAAAAACACCGGCGTAGCTAAACTTGCGTCTGTGCGTGCAACATTTGTACATATATTTGGCGTCATTTCATGGGGTGTCGCTCAATGAAAAAGAAATCTGCATGCATGGTTATCTTCCTTCCGCATGCTTCGCATAACGTCGATTCCCAGGTAGGTGGAATCTGCCGAATATTTTTACTTTTATTACTAGGCTTACCACATGTATTTAGAGTGGCGACTTTTATGGAGAAACTGGAAGTAAAACGACAACTTTTGGCGACTTTTTGCTCGTCGTTTGATGACATTCACTCGTAAGTCAGTGCCAACTCTGCATGTCAGAAGAAATGAGCGAAACATAATAAAAATATTTAACCTTCAAAGATGCTATGCCTATTGGGCGCTGTGATGCACCCGCGACGATATTCGTAGTAGTTTGGCTACGCATTCAAATTTAGCAAACCAAAGAACACACCAAACTTTCCTATGTACCATCAACATCTCGACTAGCGTAGGTTTGTCCACTGTTGCGTGGTACCTGGTTCTGCGTCACCGCCTTGGTGCGCATACACTTGAACACTCTTCTTTTCTCTTCTTTACGGTGAATATTTCTAACTCTATCTTGTTTTTTTACTATTATTATTCTTGTTGTTGTGACTGATTAAAAGAACACCATGACTTTACAGACAAATCATATACGAATGCTTATATATTGGTTCATGCGTGCCGAAACCACTACACAATAATAAGCATGCCGTAATGTATGGTTCCAAAAGTATCGGCCATCTGGTGTTCTTTTAGCAGCACTTACATCACATGTTACACGGGCTTCTAGAGTTTCACGTCTATCGACATGGAACTACCGTGGCTGGGATCGAACCCGCAACCTTCTGATCATCTGATCAACAGCTGAATGACCATCGCCACTGTTCCACCTTGGCGGGCATTCACGGATACGCGCTAAGGAACCTTGACGTACCGAAAGTTCGTGGGCACCCTCGTAATTTATACACATGAATTCGCATCAAGTTTAACGTAATTCGCAAAAGCATGACTCGCACAAGAAATCTCATGCAGACATGGACAAGCTGATTCCCAGAGAAACGCACCAGCAGGCCTTCGACACGCATTCCGAGGCTTGGCGGTTGCCAACGTGTCGAGTACCTCGAGCCCGTACGGTTGCGTCAAGTGCGTCATTAACGACTCCAAGAAGGGTGTGCATAGTTGGCGTCTCGGGAGCGAACGGAAATAAAACAAGGCGCCACGGTCGGTATACACACGCCCGTTCGTGATATACAGCAGAGAGGAGGGTCTATAAACAATGAACGGGCCGCCACGTCCTCGCATGCCAAACGCCTTATACCTCCTCTTCAACACGTCCCCTAGTTGCCCCGAAGTTTTCTGGTGCGCTGGAGAAACTAGAGCAGCGCCGCCAATGGGGAACTCGGCGTCGCTGGCGAAGTCGACGCGCGGACTTCGGAGACGGCGCACGTCACCAATGATGTGTTTATTAGTCCACCCGGCTGCTTTAGCGGTCGGGAAACAATGGGGAATCCGTCGGTGCGCTCGACGCGGCGACATCTGGCGGCCCCGAGAAAAAGATTACAGCAGGCAACAGCGTACATCGTGCTGACTCCATGCACTCCAGCAGCACGCAGAGCCGGGGCCGCATGAACGATCGACTGATGCGGTACGCCTAATTTGGAAACCGCGTCAGTTGGCGTGGCTCGTGGCGAGCCCCATGCGGTCATTGGTTAGAGGGTCTCATACCTGCTGGCTATGCGTCGCGGCATCTTGGAACCAAATGCGACCGAGCCGGGAGATGCGACAAAAGAGATGGTTGGATGACTTGGGTGCCAACTGTCACGCATCTGGAGCGGAGTGTATACGGCCACGTTCGCATACGGTCGTAGCCGCTCGGGCTGCTTGCGAATGTCACGACGCGAGAAAGCGGGTGCACGAGAAAAGGAAGCAGCGCAGTAGAGAGGACTTGTGGCTCGTCTCACGAAAGGAAGAGCGAGCAAGAACACCTGTGTGGACAGGCGTACCGCGTATACTGCCGCTTCAATTAAGTCATCGCGACCGTTTCGTAAGCACCACGGTCCTTGCACATGTGCTCTCTTCCTGATAAAATAAATAAGCAGTACCCACTTGTTAGAGTTTGTAGCTATGCTAGTCCAGAAGTTCAACGTGAATCTAAATCATGCACATTCCTTGTTCTTTTGTTAAAACAAATGCACGTATTTTGAAGGTGTCCACAGCTTGTTTGACAAACTAAACCTAGGTGGAAACTAAGAGAGAAGGTGGGTTAGCGAGAACCCCTAATCGCGTATTAAAGAGCATAAATAACAGTTGCTTCTAACTTTCCGTAGATGATTTCTTAAAACGCATTCAAAGTAGGCTATAGTTACGTCTTCTTGTTTAAACATTCTGCGTACCGAATTTTGTCTCTTTCTTCCTCTCTCTCTCTCTCTGTGCACCCCTCTCCCAAATGAGAAAACGTCAATACGTGCAAGGAGCCCATAGCGACTGCAGTGAAGCTTCAATCCTTTCCGTGGCTCGTCCTTTCACGTCAAAGGTGGCCTCGAATGATACCCCCTCCAACGTCCTCAGTACCATTACTATATATGCCACGCTTCATGCGAATGGTTCCAGGTTACTTCCTGAAAGACACACATCATACGGACTATAAGCTCCCTCCTGCAGCGGTTCTTACGCGAAACCGTTGTCTCAGCCTTTCGGGCCCCCAAAACCGGAACCATACCGAAGAAAGGGGAAGGTGAAGAGAGAAAAGGCTTCCCAAGAGAAAGAGACTGGGCCTCGAAGCTGCGCTAACGACACGAGCAAAAAGCCGCCGCTTATAAGCCGAGACAAATCGAAGCTGCAGGTGATCGAAACGAGCAAGAGAAGCACCGCTGGGGTCCCCCACCCGCTCCCCCTTCTCGCACTTACGAGAATATACGCAAGGGTCTGGAGTGTGTCACCAATCTTCCTTTCTTTCTTCGGTCGCGGCCTTTACCACGATGAGCGCACGTCCAGGAGAAGGCAAGCGGCAGCGACGTTGTTGCACGTCGTTTTCTTTCCCGCGCTTCTTGAAGAACTGGCAGAGCTGGCCGGGGCGGACGTTGATGGAGCGATCCCAGTACACCAGCGCATGGACGCCGCCCAAGGCGCCCACCGGCGCCCGGTGATAGATGCGACCGCTTCACGCAGTCCGACAGCCACGGAGAAAACGCCACATGCTCGGACCCGCGGAAGATGGGGGCCTGTGCACCGCGCACGCTGCACGAAAGACTCCGAGCACGCTGTCTCTCTTCTGGCTGGCTTCTGCCGAAGAACGAGAACCAGAGGGATAGAAACCATGTACCCCCCCTCCCTTCTCCCATATTGGTTCTCACCGCGGGGAACCGCAGCTTTCCGACAGGCGCTGCTGAGCGGCCATCTTTCTTTTTCGGGGCAACGGCACTGCGGTTCGTAGGTTGTGGGTCAGGCCTCGCCTGTCTGTGTATGTATACACGGGCGTCCTTCCCGGAGATGTGTGTCTTGCCGCTCACGTCCTCTCAATTTCATTTCCCTCTTTTTGTTCTTTAACCACATTTCGCATTCGTACCCAACCTTCCTGGTAACGGATGGAACCGCTTTTCTGGATGCCAACCAATCTTGCACGTACTTCTTGCTTTTTGGCTCTTAGTTATTAACAATCCCGCCCCACCTCCCCTACGTGTTTCCGGCGTACACGTCAACTGGGAGCAGAGTACAGAATACATCACCGCTGAAGCTGCGGGGCGCGTGGAATCTCTTCGCTGCCCACCATCGACGCCAGGTGGGTGTCGGTTTCATTAAATCCTGAAGGCCTCCAGGGGCCGGAGATGCAGGTGCCGCTGAGTATTTTGTCTTTTCAATAGCGGATCCTTGGTTTTTCATTAAGACTTACTAATAAATCGAGAGGAGAGATTAGCTCATTGCAATTCTTTCCATTCGTCCTGAAACAGCTGCAGAGGACAGAGGACTTTCGTCCTTCGCATTGTTTGAAAATGAACTCAGACCAACTAGCCCAACTGTCCTTTTTGCTCATTACTTAGCTTTATTCCAGGAAGAACGAGGGCCTTATGGGTTCTTCTATTGCTCTATTTGCATAAATCGTTAAGTCTCCGAGGATGAAAAAAAAAAGGCCAACCTGGTCCTCTTTCACCAATCCGAACCTGATACTTTTGCTCCAATAGTAAAACACTCAAGCTATCTCCCCCGAATCACGACAGCTGCCAAGTCCCGTGTCCGCGATCCGCAGCGGTATATACCGCTTCGCGCCACCTCTACATGTCGCTGCTCACACACTGGTACGCCTCGTACGCGCATTCCAGGACCACAGAGAGATAACCACAGCAGAACATTTATAGTATACGCATCGCTGCGTCGCTCTCCCCTTTCCCCGTTCACAATACGGTTCGGCGGGAGGCTCGCAAGGACCTCCGCAAGATTCGATCTGCTAGCACACCGCCGAGCTGTCCCGGAAGATAAATTTTCGGTCACCGCACGCACCACCAGACTCTCGGGCCGTGCTTGTGTGTTTCTATGTTTGCTTGCCGAAAACAAAATTTTCTTTGCTTTTTGTTTGCTTGTCTCTCTCAAATGAAGGAGGCTGTGTAGAGGCGTGCCGGACGTGCGCACAGAGTGACACGATGCCCGCCCTGGTTGTGTCTGTGGGCAAATTCGCCGGGAAAGGAACAGCGCTGGCATATGCCGCCAGGAGACCAAGCGGGCGACTGTTTGTTTAGCCGATAAGCGAACCGCAACGATGTGCCAGGCCAGAGCAAATGAACGACGGTGGTGCCGCATGTGCCCGGGGAGAGCGAGCAGTAGGCAGGGCGCATCTGACCTTCTACGCACCCTCTCCGGGTGGAGGCCCTAACCCTGGCAAAGGTGCCTACCTCCGCCTGCAGGGCCTCAGTTATACGTGTGTGCGTTAGCATTTTTGACAGGTGCAATTCGTCGCGGACGCACTCTCGGCGAGAACGAATTAATGTCGGGGTGAGCTTGCGTCTTTAATTTTTTTTTCTTGTCGCATGTCGATTTTGCTATCATGCGCATCATTGCCAGATATTCTCTGTTTGACGGCGAAAAATATAAAAGTGCTGGGCGATTGTAAAGATGAAGTATAGACAGATGACGAAGGGTCGACGCGATAACGGCTCCGATGGGGACAAGTAAACGAACGAAAATAACCTAACGTGGATTCTTGATGCAGCAGCGGTCATTTTCATCAACGCATTCATCTTTGGCACCGCTCTGATACTGCACGTCTTTTGTTGTGGTGGTAGTATATCTACCATGCCTGTGTTCGACTATCATCAATGAACACACGAAGAAGATATTACCACCTGGACAGCGTGATAATGTCCGAACGGGAGGAATTTCTCTAACCACGAGCCGACGCCCAGGTGTTGTGCTGACAATTACCATTAGATGTCGCCCGCGTCGTGAGATAACGTTAATCACTCGCGTCAATACCTGCATTGCTAAAGGAGCAGGAGCATCGCAGTGAGGATGAATCTGAAATAATATCTTGAATGACAGTTATAGGTATCCAGGCAGCCTGTCTGACACTTCGAAGTTTCAGCTGGGCCATTTTTTTTTCTAAAAAGCATTTAAACGTGGCATGGCATGCGGGAGGAAATGCAATAAATGACGGCTTTATTTAATTTTTTGACACCTACATGTGGATGTCGCACAACGATATATGCCACAAGCGGCTTAAAAATTCTGTACTTCAGTCCCCACAAAGCTTCGGCATCATCTGGAGTCTCCTTTATAATTCCAGAAAGACATGGCATGCAAAAATACCCTAATAAGCCGTTTTTTTTTCAGCATTAAAGCGTTGCACGTTTCAACGCCCCGCCCTCGATTCATTCCTGGTATGGCGAAATTTTCGCGAGCTAGGCTCTCCCGGTAGCTAAAAAGACACAGCTTTAATTTGCCGCAAAAGCGTAGCAATGAACCTGATAGCAACAAATAGGAAGGTGACGCGAAGAATGGCAAGCAGATCGAAATGTGTCCCGCGTTTCTCACGCGCAAATGACGCACGCAACGTGATCAAAGGTACAGACGAACGCGAATAATTTATGACAAACGGTACAGAACTAGCAAAGCGTGCATAGCCACTGGATACCTAGCTGTGTTTTAAGAAGCTTTTTGGGTGGCTATATACTCGTGCGCATGTTGTTAAGTGCAGTTCACGACTGTAACAGGGATGATTATGTACAAATGTAGTTTCACTAAAAATGTGAAGCAATGAATGTGATAGCGACAAATTGCAATGTTACACGAAGTGAGGCCGGCAATCAACTCATTCAGATCCGATCTCACGTAACTGTACAAAACGCCGGTGTAAGAGACATGACCCCTCCAGGTACATTCTTTCCACCGTATTTTCGCGTTGAGAGCGAAGCCCGTAGAATCTCCCGCCTGCTGTGGGGGCACAGGGCACGTGGAGATCATTGCCGGCAACATAAGCACCCCTCCCCCCCTTTTTCGCTCAATAGATAAGCGCGTGCGCATACGACCGCGGCCGGAAAGGCAATGTTCGTTCCACAGAAAGAGGAAGCTAGCGCATCCTTCATTGTACATAACGAGTGTCCCACATAACTTGAGCCAAGAATTTGAAAATGAAAGACACTTCAGTGGCCAATTGAACAAAACGCGTACTACTCGCACTAGCCTGTAGGTACTCAGGCTAATTTTTTTGTTTCTCCCCATACAAGTTAATTATTATTTCTTAATTACCAAGTTTTTTTTAATTATGGGCTGGAAACTGAATTATGAACACTGATATGTAGAGCCCCTTCAGAAACCACCGACTGAATTGTTGTAAAGAAAGCCTATAGCAGCACTTTAGCAACGCGCTCGCGGTCCGTCACACGACTTCTTTTTCACATTTCGCGGGCTTTCTTTACAACGTGAAAAAAATAACAGCGCGAGACCAGAGAGGAAACAATTTTGTCGTTGGTTTCTGAAAGTGCTCTATATCTCAGTATTGATATCTGAATTTCCACCTATAAAAAATATAAGGTAATTAAGAATTATGAATTCTTTAGTATGAAAAAAATAAAAAACAGCCTGTGTGTCTACAGGCTAGTGCGAGTAGTATGCGTATGGTTCAATTTGCCTCCTAAGTGCCTTTCACTTTTAAATTCTTGGCTCAAGTTATGGGACACCCTGTGTATAAATACAGATACGTGATTAATGGCAGTGGCGGCGGCAACGGAAAAAATAAGCCTATGCTGCCGATATCATTGCTATCTCAATAAAAACTACGCCTCAAACTTCAGTCCTCTCGCCCAACCAGAAAACCCAATTGGACATGGACACAGTCGTGGTCAAACCTACCTTGGTTGCCCGGTTTTCAAAAATCAACTCCTCGTATTTTTCAGTCCTTTCTGCAAAGAAACAAGCGAAGGAGATTACAAAGCCACTATCTCCTCATGCTAGCGCAGATATTCTAGAACGGCATATATATATATATATATATATATATATATATATATATATATATATATATATTACTAGAACGGCAAATATATATATACACGACAACTTATCTTTTCACCCACTTTCCTTCATATTTACATTACAATTTGGTCTAATATCTTCCACTGTACTCTTCTTGGCCTTATTGTCTGTTAGATCTCATTTTTATTGTGTGTAAAAACAAGGAAAAACGAGCCCTTAGGTATACACTTCTTTCCTTATATATATATATATATATATATATATATATATATATATATATATATATATATATATATATATATATATATATATGGTAAGGCATACCGGCGCCTTCGCTTTACAGTGTACTGCCAATACGGTGACGCAGTGCACACTCGAAGACTTTGGCGAGATTGTACAGTATAGTACGAAGAATTTTAAGGATCCGGAGAAGTGCTACACCTTAGGACGACGTACACCGTGGGCCCGTCCCACGTGAGGACAGTTAGGCCTATAGCCTAACCGCCGCATCACGGGCTCTCTGGACCGCCCAAAGTTGATGCTGATATTCCAAGCTCTCAGTAATGGTCGAGCTGCATTTCTGCTGCTTGAGGTCCTTGTCCCTGCGTGACGAGGGGCACCACCAAAACATGTGCTCTATATCACACGCACCCCCGCAATGAGGGCACTGCGAGCTGAAGTAACTTGGGAATAGGCAGTGCATGAAAGTGAACATCAGATAGGAATTAGTTTGTAGCATCCTAAGGGTTATCGCCTGTGGTCTCGTGAGATTTCCGTGTTGCCGAGGAAATACTCCTCTTTCCAGATAGATGGGAACTAAAGAAAATTACGTGCATTGTTCAACCTCTGGGACAAACATCACGTGCCTCTGATGGACACTGCTATAACGGCTCGCTTAATTATTGCGAAATACTTATTCCGCATTACACGACAATGACCTAAATAAGAAGGGGGGGGGGGCCTGAAACCCAACTTTACTAGTAAATATCTCCAAAAGAAATTGTGAAATAACTTCCATTGTTTTGGGCCAACTCCAGTCAAGTCGTGTATAGAATTATTGATGTCATTAGAGAAGCAACAAGGCTAAAGCATCTATAATGCTGATACTGCACTGCCGCAGTGGAACAGAGAAATCATAGAATAGACAACAGGTTTTGGATTATGCTTATGAGTCTCACTGTGCGGCACAACACTTCTTGAACTAACTGTATAACAAAGGTTTGCCGCTGAGGATTTGGAAGTCTCTTTCACGCGAAAAAGAAAAGGGAAACTGACATATTTGTGCGTTTTCATCGGGAACAGGAGTGTTGCCAGAAATTGCTTTTAGGTGGAGGGGTGGGGAGGAGTTCAACCATACTTTATATATCTTCATGCGTGTGTTTCTAAGTGTGCGTGTACGTGAACAAAATTGAAAATTTTGAGGGAAGCTTGAACGTCCAAACCCACTCTTGGCTACGCCCATGATGAGGCTGTATAGCATATCCTCCGTCATCTGCTGCCTTTCTTCCTCTTTTGCGAGGCCAGGCAGCACGGGCGAGTCGAGACCCCGACCGGGACGTCTCACATCCCGTGTTGGACGCAGATTCTTTGATCGACGTCCAACTCCAACCCGGGTCACACGACCACAGCCCACCCAGCGACAGGCTTGCTTTGTTGAGATGGCATGTGAACAGTATGACTATGACGTAACCTGCTACAACACCCCTCACATTCGAACCTGCCGCCTGCCGACCAGAGAATGTTGTGGTTCTTGATCACTCACCTACTGGTCAGGTCATTTTTTTTAATTCTTTATTCAAGTATTACCCAGCATCGCCTTTGGGCGTTACAGCAGGGGGTTTACAAGAGAGATACAAATAGATCTTCATTTACACAAAAGACTTGTTCTTCAGAGAGCTTGTACGATTCGGATACACACTTCGGAATAAAAAAATTCGCAAACATGCACGTCCTGGGCCGGTATTCACGGATTTTGTGTTTGTGATCATTACGCAGAGAAACATAAAAAGGTGTATTTAAATAATTATCTTTCTTTATGCCTACCTTGTTGTTATATATTTGAAAAAAAAGACAGTTTTAGCCTTAACTTCCGTCTTCGTGAAGAGAACAATTCCCTATTCACTTCTTTTTTCATCATTTTGACACTGTCAATTCTACGGTACCTGCCCAGTAGGAATTGCCACGTAGATTCCACCCTGACTTCACGTTACGTGGCAAACGGCCAAGAGATGGCGTTACAATGCCATTATTCTCCTCTATGCTGCGAGCTGGGACGCAACGCATCATGTAATCTGTACAAGAGACTAACTCAACGAACGCGTGCCGCGCCCATTCTACAAACGATTACGGGTAGCGCAGCGTTCTATTCTACAGCATCGTATGCGAACTGAATAAGCTTGAGAACAGGATGGAGCTCTGAACAATTGATATCGTTTATTTTCCATCTCTCTCTCCTCTCTCTTGTGCACACAAGCACTGTCCTCGTCAGCGTCGTTGGAAAGCCAATGCAGCTGAAAGAGAAACCTTCATTTCTGCATAGCTCCTACAAGCAAAAAAGGCTGGAAGAGAGTGAGAGAGGGAGCCCAGTAAACGATTCAGGGAGAACGTGGCCGGTGAAATATCACCTTTCAACTTGACTCCGCCCACTGTTTAAACAAAGAGCCCCCCCCCCCCTCTACTGAAGCTCAGGGAGTAATGATTAGCCTCTCTCGAGGCACCGAGAGAGAAAACATATCCGCAAGACAAACAAGCCGGAGCCAAATGAATACGCTTCCACGTAATGGTCAATACCGGGCCACCTCGACACGACAAGTACGAGCTGAGAGGGAAACAAAGAGAAGAGAGAGAGATAGCTAGGAAGTTAGCGTAATGAGAGAGGATGAAAAACTGTAAAACCCTGGAGGTGTCCCGGAGCGCCATGTCCACGGCACACCGCTTGCGATGTGCATGAAAGTGCTAGCCTGTTCGGCGAGTTGAAAATGCGAGAGGGAGACCGCGAAAAAAAAAGCGAATCCCGGCCGATACGCTTGCTTTCAAGTGGAGAAAGCGGCCATGACGAATGACCTGAAAGTTCCACCGACAGAAAAAGCCGTTCCTCTTTTCTTGCGAAGCGGATGCTCTCAGTGCGCTCTACGGTGGCTTCTCGCGATGGATGAGTCCGAACTAAATGAACCTTTCGAGAGGGCGCGAGCGAAAAGAAAGTTTAGGCCGTTTTGTCAGAGTAAACCGTAATAACGAGCGTACGTGCTCGGCTGCGCCAGTGTACGATGACGCACGAACGTCCGGCTGAAGCCGACAGGTTCGTTTACCATATATACGCTTGGTTGTCGTCATTTGTTCAAGCGTGCTGAAGTGTACCAAATGCGTTATTCATACCTTGCTCCGGACGACAGAAACAAAACGTGCATGTTCTGGGTGCACAGTGACCTTAAGACTGCGACTTTTCGCATAGCGATAAGAATCATTTGGCATCGCGAGAGGGAGATCGCGAACGCGTTTTGGAAAAGATCCGTAAGTTTTACGAGGTTGATTAGTATTTGTCATGAGTCTCCATTGCTTTTCTGCAACATTTTGTTAAGTTGTTCTGGCTTTTCAGATTGTCATACTTATCGGGGAAATCCGCCTCTGCCACGATGCCGTGGCGCACTCACGTTTCCTTAACGGAAAAGTCGTAAAACAACTTCTGGTCTCGGAGGCGTTCGTTCGAACAAAGCCAGTTCTCCCTGTCCCTGCCAAATCCTACCAAAACACCAGAGGGCGCCAACGAGGGATAATTGAAAAAAAAGGCAAATTACGACTCCTGAAAAGCAACGAAGATAAGCCCTTGCGCTATCGGGAAAATGCGGGGAAGCGAAGCTTGGCGTACGTATTCTTGACCCACTACCATAAGAATAGCCTCTTTGCTACATGTCTCCGTCTGAACTCGGTCGGGATAGCTAATAGCAGCAGCTGATTTTACGTGTCATAGCTACATAGCTATGATGTGATTATGAACCACGCCATATTGGATGGCTCCTGAACTTTCTACCATCTGTTGATGTTTGACGTGCACGGACGTTGCACTACAAGCGGCCTTTTAGCATCACGCTTTCAATGAAATGAGACCTCACCATAATAATGATTGATGCGGCTTAATGTCCCAAACCAAGATATGATTCAGAAAGACGACGCGTATATAGTGGAGGGTTCCGGAAATTGCGACCAGCTGTGGTTCTTTAACGTCCACCTAATATCCATGCCCACGGGTGACAAGAATTTTCTCCTCAGTTGGAAATGTGGCCACCGCAGGCGGGAATCGATCCCGCGACCTGCAGGTCAGCTAGAAATACGAACTCAGGCGGCTAGCATTGAACCTGCGACCTCCGGGCCAACGGCCGAGTGTCGTGACCACTGCATCACCTAGGTGGAGGAGTTAAAGCCACATTGCCGACGACTGCCAGCACAGTCTACGTTTTCGTATTAGACCTACGCGTTCTCCGATGAGCCGACTTATAGATCTCACGAGACAGTCGCTATTGGGCCTGTATACAATGCAACTGTTGTTCCAACCCGCATTTGGCTCAACGCAAAAGCCGGACCACTGCCGACGCTCACGCGAGCCGTGCATGTCTTACTGCGCGTTTAAGGGGCGCATCAGGATCAAGACACAGCCGCGGCAGCAAGTTTTCTTTGCGAGGGGCGAAATCCGCACTCACGCGAAAAGTCGCGGCCGTGCCCGGGCTGAGTTGGGCTAAGTGCAGTGTCCGCGCCATCTGAACGTCATTCTACTCCCCATAGCGGAGACTCCGAGAGCCGTGCACTACACACGCACTTAGCTTTCTCCGCATGCACAAACACCGGCCTTATGTACGTCGAGCACGCATCTCTGGGAGACGCTCCCCGCGTCGTCCGACCAGAGGAGCTCGCAACAAGTCGACCACTCGGCGCGCTGCGCACGCCAACTGTTCATTCGGTCGGTGCCGGTGGCTGGGAAGTAATCATTTCTATCCGGTGAAAAATGCTCCCGATCTGCATCACACGCACGGACACGCATCGTGGCACTCGGGCACTCCGTCCTTGTCGTCTTATGCAACCTGGTGATGGCGCTGGCGCCGCTCGTTCGTTCCGCCATCTTTGTTTTGTTAGGTAAACGAGGCTTAACAAACCGTGCGCACGAAATTGCGCTCGTTCAGGAAACCCAAACAGCCGCGACGTTGTCCACTCATTATTCGCGGTTCGTGAACCGCCAGTTTTTGTGTTATATATAGTTGACTATCTTTTACTGCTGTCGTTGTTGCCCACATATATATTTCTTGGTTCTTTCGTACTTTCATTTTTTTCTTTCATTTCGGGAAACTGCATATCTAAATAATTTTCAGATTACTCTCTCACGCATTCGTGTGCCATAGCCCACGAAGTCACAAGAAACGCGACAGATGTGCGCATCGAAAGGGAAATCTCGACCGACTATCGATGTGACACACAATGTCGCTGGTCGCTTTTATATATATTATTGACACCGAGAGAGGAAACTTTCACCTGCCTGAAGACGTGTAGTATACGTGTATGTGGCTTATTGATACGTTCGATGTCTTGTATACCATCCATAATGCTTCTGCCGCTGCTCTTTATGAATACATTTTTTCTCAGATTTTGATCACAACTTCGTGCAAGGATAAAATGATCAGCTGTAAATTAGCTGCATCATTTGTTTAAAAGGGACACTATCCTCCGTATTGAAAAACACTCATTGGTTGGAACTTCACTTGCCACCACCTTCAATTCAGCGCGCTTCAAACGCGTATGTGCGTTTCACACATGCACCACCCAAAGCAGCACGTTCGAAATGCGTTTGTGCTGCATCGAAGGGAGTGCTAAGTCAAATTCAAGTCAATTAGCCTTTCTGAATACGGGAGTAAATTTCAATAACAATTTAGGTCACATCAATGGTCAACGTGAAAAAACCTCTAAAATGCCAACATTATCAACAGCAGTTCCCTACTAATCGAGATATTGAGGCAAATGTATCACGTCATGCGTGCCATGAATAGGAAATTTTAGAAGTTATACCAAAAACGTGAAGAGGTCCGAGTACAACTATAGTAATAAAACTATCTGCAATAGAAAAGAACCTTACGTACATAGAAAGACGTAATAAAATGCTGCTCGTTCGTTTCTGTTTGATTCGTCGAACAAAGAACCTCATGGCGTTGCCATGGGCAACGGAGCGAGTGATTCAGAAGTTGTGTTTTCACTGAACGGCGCTTGACCCAGCACCCGGCTTCGTCCGCGCGCTTCTAGTGCCTCAATGGTAGTTTCGGTATCACTTACCACCCTCGAATCTGTGGTCTTAGTGGCTAAGGTACTCGACTGCTGACCCGAAGGTCACGAGATCGAATCCCGGTTGTGGCGGCGGCATTTTCGATGGAGGCGAAAATGCTGTAGGCCCGTGTGCCCAGATTTGGGTGCACGTTAAAGAACCCCTGGTGGTCGAAATTTCTGGAGCCCTCCACTGCGGCGTCACTCACAATCATACGGGGGTTTTTGGGGCGCTAAATCCTACATATATATCTATCTATCACTTACTGCCACACGTGCTTTGCAAGTTCACAAAAGCCGCTCTGTCGGAAAGTTCGACAACAGGCCATGTGCGTGAGATGCAGGGGATATCGAAAAATTTTGTCCTTACGCAATAACTTCATAATTTCTACGTATAATCACTGTGTGCAAAACGTGACCAGTGCAAACTGAACAACCCTTGATCGACTGACATCGTGCTCCGCAATTTCAATAACGTTTTTTGAGTCAGTTTGAGGCTCCTTCGAAAGCTATGAAAGTACGTCAAGCAGGCCTTTGCATTTATTTCGAGGTATTTCCTTATTCTTTTGTACGTGATTCAGCGCGTGGGAAGCTGAAAAAAGCTTCGATATGAAAGGAGCATTGCTAATACGGGTATATGCACTGTTGCGTGCTTTATAATAACTGCTCGCACTGCGGACACAGCGTGCACGCTTTCGATGCCACGGAACCCACTTTAAGTACGATCTACGGCTCCAGCCAAAAACATGGTAACTGCCAACAAGCACGCGACGGAAGTCATGAAGACCACTTTGTTTTTTTTTTCTTGTTTTTTTTTTTGTAGTGCTCCGCTTCGCGCAGTTCCTGTCGTAGTGGTCCGGCCGGCTTGCCTAAGCTCTCAGCAGGTTAAACAACAAAAGGCGCTTTCTTTGCAGTCGCGTGTACAGGTGGGCCCGTTTCGGAGGTGCTTTTTGTGTCAAATGCTGAATGAGCCACGTGACGACGTTGCCGCCATTGTGAGTTCAATGACACCTAGTTGATGCAAAGGGGGGGGGGGAGAAAACGTGCATGACGTTCAAAACCGCAATCATTATTTATGCGACTGCAGTAGTTCTTAATTGCGAATGAAGATCGCCGTGAATAGGAAAGAAAGGGCCTTCCAAGAGTACGTCGGCAGACCAAATGGAGCTCGCTCAGACCCAATCAATACATATTTTTCTTTACATATCACTCCGGTTTGAATTTGCGAAAATTTTGCTTGTCTGGACTGACTCGGACTTAACTTCACCGAAGTATTACTCAGTCGGACTCACAAACATGACTCGATCGGCGTGTCAGTTCATCTAAGTGCGTCGACTCGGGAGTGATTTTAACTGATGAAAGAACAGAGAAGTCATGCCAGCTGTACATAAAGAAACATTTTGTGCAAAAAGTTTCTAATTTCAAACTACGCGCTAATGCGAGAGCCCCACCGTCAAGTAAAAAAAAAAAAACTTGTCTACGCGTCTACACGTTTTCCGGCCCTTTCAGTCATCAAGTAAGCCATATACAAGCATTTCTTTTGCCCCCTGATGGATTTCCTAATGTTGATTGATATGTGGGGTTTAACGTCCCAAAACCACTCTATGAAGGATTTCCTAATGTGCATAAGCGCTATAAAATAAACAAAAAAAATATTCGTGATATCTCTTAAGTCCGCTACAAATGCGCAGCCCATGAAAATGCATGTGCATGCTGCTTTTCCCCCAAGGGCTAAATACTGCTTCCAAGCATACACTCTACTGCAAGCAAACTTCCGGGACCGTGATTTCAATTAGATGGTAATTGAAACTGTTGTCGGCTACAAGCGACTGCAACATATTCGACAATGACTGAAAATGCCTTCGCGTCGGCGAGAGGCAAGCAGCAGTATATGTAGCAGTTCATCGGTATAGTTACCGAAACCAGTTCTCCGCCAAACTTATGTATACCGCACACAGCGTGTGTAGGCATGATCAATATGCAGTGCGGTGCGCCTATACACCTTACATTGCATGCGTGGAAACAAATGGAGCCTGGTCGTGCGCCCCGCCCCGGGCATTACCATCACAAATCACGAGCTCGGCTCTCGCATAGCAAGCATGTTCGCCGAAGCAGCGTCACGAGATGTTGCCTGCGCGTGCATCGCGTGTCAGTCCGTGTACCGCACGTGCACTGGCTTTAGCGGCGATGATAGATGCGATTGCACCGTCCTGAATTGATTCTCGCAAGACATGGTATACAGTAAACATTGCGCGCTGTAGTCTAGTAGTCGACTCACACTGCCCAAGTATATGTAACATTGCCTACGAACAACGTTGGCTCTGGAGCCATCTCAATAGCAATTTGCATGGTTTTACCGCAGCCGCGCCTTTCCGCGTGCCCGATGTTCTCGGCTTTCGCTTCTGAATGCCGAGTCATGTGTTGTGTCATTCCAGCGACGCAGGCGGCGCCACGCTGCTTTCCTCCGAAACTGGCACACGGTGACAAGTCTGCGACACAGTTTGGTCTCGCGGTACTCATAAGCTCTGATTAGCTTTCATTGAAACATCTATGCGTCTTTTTAGCGAGAGAAAGTGTGGTCTGCAGCGAAACTATGGAGGGCTGGCGGGTTTTGCTGCCGCAGACTCGCACCTCAGCACCGTGACACCGTCTCATCCGCCATTTTGACCTACCGTCGCGACGCCTGTAGTCGCTAGAATGATCGAATTGGCTGAGTAGAAAATGTCAAAAGAAAGAGGAATAATAATAATAATAATACAATATTTGGAAACCGACGTGTCAAAACCGTCGTATGATTGTGAGGCATGCCGCAGCGGAAGGCTGTGGCAATGCTGACTACCCGTGAGGATTTGAACGCGCATAACATCCAACTGTACACTTACCTCTAGTGTTCCGCCTCAATAACAATGCGACTGCCGTGGCCAAGATTTCGCTCAATTGCAGCATTTCGCCTCAGCAATTGCAGCAGTTGCAGAGGCCGAGCCCTTTGACCAGCGCGCCAGCGCGTAGGCTTCGAGCTGTCGCATGTACTGAAGTCGAGAACGCGTGAATGCGTGGCTACTTGCTGGTCGCAAACAGGCCATCGAAAGAAACTGCGACGGGGAACAGACCCCGATAGTACTTTTCGCCTCCCGCCTGAATTCAGCCGAAGACACGCTGGTGCGCTGCACCGGATTCGTCTGGACGTTGCCTTCACTCGACGCTGTATAGGCGCACCTGATCGGTCGTGCAGACAGCCCCAATTGGACCACTCCCAACTGCGCGAAGCATTCGCCCATATATTTTGTGACTGCCCATACATGACACAATGTAAAACGCTAACTTCAACGCTGGCAAGCGTCGGAATAAAACTGCTCAGCGCAATTGTATTTTGTCAGCAATGTGCGATCAAACAGTGTCAAAAACTGCTACAAGGCTGTCCCAGATTTCTTCAAAGGCGCTGGACTAGTTACAAAGCTGTAGAAACTGTGTTAAGAGGCTATACTCTACATATGCACCCCCTCCTCCTGTCCCCATCATCACCCTTCCCCTCTTCCTTTCCCTTTCGCTTATCCCGTGCGTAGAGTAGCAGGCTAGAGTGTATCAGCTCAGACCGACCTCTCCGGAGGAGGTGGCAACAACTTTATCAAAACTCCGCCAAATTTGTTGCCCGGGCTTAGGCCGCTCCCGAGGAGGGCCGGAAACCCTGTCTCCATGCCACCTCGCGGGCTTGCTGAACGGCCTACAAATGATCCTGCCGGTTGGAGCTGCACAGCGCGGCCGTCCACCACACCACAGCTTATGGAGACCGCATTTGCTTTGCTTATAAGCGGCGCACATTGCTAGAGAATGTGGCTAAGCGATGCTCGAGTCCAGCTGCGTAATTTACAGGTATCGTCTGGATAGATGTCTGGGTATGTTCTCCTGAGATGAATGGAATTGAGGAAGGTCTGGATTTGCGCGTGGCTCCGATGTACCCCTTCACATCTGTCAAATTTGGGGCTTGGCAGTGGATGAAAAAAGACGTCTATATATATTTTTTAAAGTCCAACAAATTCTCCTTCTCCCTCTTTTGCAGGCGTGGTGGTTCAGCCAGTTGAGCCGCATGCAACATATGGTAATGATTAGCAGTGGCAAACGCGGCTCCAGATAATATTAGCGGCTTCTCGATGTACAATTCACCCGACGCTAAACAACTAGTTGAAAGATTTCAAGCTATTTCATTGCTCGTAGTGTCCAGTCCACATATATTCATACATATATCGCATTGGATAGGTATAAAAAACCATCAACTTTAGCCTCTTCACCAGATTTTTTGAAATTTCTCCAACGAATGCTACGCATGTATTAAGAAATAAATTTATCAGTAATTAACTATACTTATTATTAAGTTCAAGCGGCAGGTGTGCCAAGAGAAAGTGATTATGTATATTGGCTTCATACTAAGGAAGAGCTCAGATGTTTGACAAAGCATACAACGTATTACAAGTGATATATATGATCGTACCCCTCTTCCTGATATATTTCGCGTTTTTTCTACCAATGTACCTTGGCGCCTTTTCACAGTTAACACTTCAGAAAGACCTAGGCTGGTTAGCTTATGTACGGCTTTGTTTTTCCATTATTTGATAATTACCAATTCAAAGCTTGGTTCAACACTATATCCGTGTTCCTGCCTTCGTCCGCCTTTCTGTTGTTCCATTCCATCTCGCAATTTACAGTAAATTTATTAACAAAACACCATGCGAAATATCATTCAACTCTTTTCAAGTTATTAGAACTGTGCAGCACGTAAAGAAATGCCCTCGAGGTCTTGCCTCTCGGCAGCATTTATTATTTCTCAGTAAGTGAGAAAGAACAAAAAAATTGCACGAAGAGCAACTGCTTCTCTTTCGTGTACGCTTTCCTCGAAGTACAGTTATGTTTAACTTACTTGGTTCTCAGAAGATGCCTTTAAGTGGCGTTGAACCGTAAATTGAAGCCCTTCTCGCAAGCGCCACTTTAATGAGACAACTTTATCAAGCCATTACTGTGGTGGCTCGCTCGTCCCAGCCGGAACCAGTTCGACCCGCGCGTGTCACCTAACTTCTGAGAATCGTCTGCCGCGCTGTTGGCCCAGGAAAGCGTAACGACGCGCACTTTGGGAAGGCAGATGTTGCCATTCATAAATTTCCTCCTCGTTAGCAAGCTTGTTAGCAAGCTGGCTACTTTGTCGTATATGTATTCAAGCACCAACTGTATTCAAGCACGAAGGTGTGGTATAAATGGCTAGGGGAGCGCCAAATGGGCTATTCTTTATGTTATTTGGCCCATTCTGTTGCTGCCCACTGTAATTACGGATCAATGTGCGCCCCACAAAGTCTAGCCTAAATTAGGTTGTGCTAGGATAACGTATTATAATACGGCCTGTGTGTGTCCCTCCCTGCCTATAATAAAAAACATGACAATTTGACAGTAAATATTTACTTTTAAGGCAAAAGACGCCTCATCGAAAGCAGAAATGCACCATCGAATGCGTCGGCGTCGACACAAGAGATTCAAGACATCATCACGTAAATGATCACGTTACCTTATGACGTCGCTGGAGGCGGGGCAGCGGTGAGCAAGAGGAACAAGATGTCTTCGCTTTCCAGTCATATTACGCTAACGCATGAGATATCCTGCGAGTTTTTAAAGACGACAGTCTTTCTTGGGGACCTTCGACGCCAAAATTTTGGACTGTCCATCTGTGCATTTGTCCGTTTGTCCGCGGTAATGATTTTTTTGAGGCACCAAACGATACCTTAAACTGCAAACCCCATCAGCAGCACCCACCAATATTGCTCAAGTTTCAGCGTTCATACTTGGGCGATTGTCAATTACAAATCGAATATTGCGCATATCTGAGGCACCATAACAACACGTCGATGTTTTGTATGTGTACCTCTACACTAGAGAAGGCACACATAACTTATTAGAAGGACCGTAGCGTTTATCGCGCTGCGCTGACGCTGACAGTGCAACGCTATGCTCAAAAAGACAACTGTTTCCAACGCTTTGCTAAGATGACACAGGGGTGACACCTGCGTGTCACTTTTCGTTATACTCCTTATAGCCTCCAAAACAGGCGCGCATCTTTCTCTGCGGGCACTCACACCTTCCTTCGTTTTCGAAGATAACTGCCAGATGGCGCCCGTATCTAGCGTGCCTCGATGCGCTCGTTCCACTTCGCGGTACGGATCGAGACTCTAACGCAGCGCTTCCGGAATACAATTCACCAATTTTCTCCCGCAGAACATGAAATAAACGTTTTGTTCACTCTCTCTATACGCCAGACTATCGTCTTTCGACGACATTTGCAGTGAAACATGCTGATATGGGGCTAATTTTTTTTTTCTTGCTCGAAAGTGTCAAAATTTGATAGTGGGAGAGCCCCGCCGCGGTGGTCTAGGGGCTATGGTACTCAGCAGCAAACCCGAAAGTCACGGGATCGAATCCCAGCGGTGGAGGTGCATTTTCGATGGAGGCGAAAATACTGTAGGCCCATTTGCTCAGATTTGGGTGCACGTTAAGGAACCCCTGGAGGTCAAATTTTCCGGAGCCGTCCACTACGGCGTCTCTCATAATCATATGGTGGTTCTGGGACGTTAAGCCACACATCATTGATAGAGTGACAGTCATAAAAAAATAAAAATATTGTCGCCATGAAGGGACACTAAAGGCAACTAGTAAGTCAACGTTGATTGTTGCAATAGTGGTCCAGAAACCTCGTAGTGTTACTTTTGTGCCAAGGAAAGGCCTAATTTGAAATCAAATCACGTTTAAGTGGTCCACATCGGGTAATAGCTCTTCAAATTACCCGCGTCAAGAAGCAGACCGACCAGACCGACTCACGTCACTGTTGCCATGCACAACATTCCCGGCTTTACTGTACTAGTAGCCACCGACCGAAAGCAGCGGGAGCCACAGCAGCAACAATGGCCATTGAATAATTTCCCGCTATTGGCTCCAAGATTGCAGACGTTTTTAGGGTCGAAGCTTCTTAGGGTGGTGTTAGTCCCACGTCCGTCATAGTAGCCACCCTTGCTTCTCCCAATGGCGAAGGAGAGCGGCGGGCGCGTTGAAGACGCTTGCGCTCGGCTTCCTTGACTCGAATCTCGTCGGCGTTACCCGCGCGCCGTCGGCATTCTCGAACGCGATTGGACGCATGTACACTGCACGGGTGTATGGACGGATGCATGCGTCCGCGCGTTCGTGCATCAGTCCTCCCGTGCTTCCATGCGTCAATCCATCCATCCATCCACTTCGACCATCTCATCATCATTCACCTGGTGGATCTGCTGTGATTTTTAGGGGCGAAGCTCCTTATAGCGGCACCTGTTCATCCTCCGTAGTATGTAACAAGTATAACATTTTGACCTCCAAGGTGGTGCCGGTGAGAGACTTCTTCTGTGCGTTGTTGAACAATAAAAAATAGTGCTCAATGTACATGTCAATGGCTGCTAATGGGGATTGAGAGACAGGAGCATTCGGCTTTTAGTTAACGCGCAGGCTGCGATCACCATTAGCAGCCATTGGCATGTACATTGAGCACTATCTGACAAGAAAGGGCTGCTACGTTATACTCGCTGGGTGTAACCTCCACAGCTTTAGAAAGGTTTAGCGAGCTTTGAGCCGCAGTGCCATGAATACAATGAACTTGTATATGCTATGAATGAACTCGAGGTGGTTAAAAAATGGCAGCATATCCACGGAGTGAATGATGGGGAGTAGGGCGAAGCATTCGTCCGTTCATTCGTTCTTGCTTCCGTCCGTTCCTGCGTACGTCTGTGTAACCGGCCATGCGTCCATCCACCCGTCCGTGCGTGCGTCTGTTCGTGCGTCCGTCCCTGTGTTTGTTCATGCATCCGCGCCTGCGTCCGTTCATGCGTCCATCCATGCATCTGTTTGTGTGTCCGTTCGTTCATCTATTCAACACTCCAAGTCCCACCATCTCGCATCTTTTTATCATACATTCCCCATATAGAAGCACCGCCATCCAGCGGACATTTGAAGGACTAAACGGGAGGTGGCACCTGTACACTTTCTTAGGGCTTGCGCTTCGGGTTTACTTCCCACCTTTAACCACCTCGCGAGTGGTTCTTAAGTGAAAGGAAGAGAAAAGTGAGTCCCGTTATTGTCTGCTTCAGTGAGCGACACCGCCACAGAGCTCACAAGAGATGGGGGTGAGGAGGGATAAAAAGGGTAGAAGTAAAGGTATAGAAAAGAGTAAGAAGAAGCAACAACAAACTGAGGGGATAGGAGAGACAGGAAAGATGGAAGCACGGTCACTGGAGTCCGAGGACGGGGTACACTTGCGAGAGATGTTGTCGGCGTCTGTAGATGGCGTAGAGCAGGTCCAGTAGGTCAGAGCTTCACTGTCGTCGAAGATCATCTGCGACAGGAGGTGACGTAGGGCCAGCCCAGTCGGCCAGAGCTACGATGACGCCGAAGGTCGTGAGCGCGCAGAGCGCGCGGGCGCACAACCGGTCGGCACGGAATCCAGCGAGCGACTCCATTTTAACCACCTCGAGTTCATGGTATATACTAGTTCACTGTATTCATGGCTATGCGGCCCAACGTTCACTAAATCTTTCCAAAACCAAGGAGGTTACACCCAGCGAGTATAACGTAGCAACCCTTTCTTGTCAGATCGTGCTCAATGTACATGCCAATAGCTGCTAATGGGGATCGCAGCGTGCGCGTTACCTAAAGGCCGAAGGCTCCTGTCTCTCATTCCCCCTTAGCAGCCATTAACATGTGCATTGAGCACTATCTTTTATTCTTCAACAACGCACAGAAGAAATCTCTCACCGGAACCACCTTGGAGGTCAAAATCGTAAGGACCGCTATTTCGGGTATGTGCCACTGGTAGTTACGTACTACGAGGGACGCACAAGCCACGCCATAAGGAGCGTCTTAGCGTCTCACGTCGTCGTTAGCGTCTCACGGCGTCCCTGGGCTGGCGGACGCCCGTCATGGCAAGCCAGCCCCCAAAGAAGGCGCTAGCCTTCGACGTAGTCGTCCCCGAGGGGACTAGTCCCGAAGACGTCGTTGACGCGACGTCTTCAATAGTAGGAATCGAAGAAGTGTACTGCGTTCAGCACTTTGGAGGCCGGAACTACCAAGTTACCGTCAACAGTGAGGCCGCACTGGCCCAAATCGTAGACGCGTCGCACCTTATCATCCGAGGAGAGCGCGTCGCCATCGTACCCCTGGGACCCCAAGTGACCCAAGTGACCGTCCTGTTCCTGCCGTGCCGCGTACCCAGCGAAGTCCTCGCACAAGCACTCTCTCCCTACGGGAAGGTGTTGCACATCACCAGAGGACTCATGGGATCGCGCCCAACCGTGACCAATGGGACGCGATACGTCCGCATGGAAATGAAGGCTTCGTCACCGGTGCCCAACTACCTCAAGGTCGCGGGCCATCGAGTGACCTGTGACTATAAAGGCATCCAGCGAGTGTGTCGTCGATGTGAAGACAATGGGCACTTCCGCATGAACTGCACAGCTCCGTTTTGTGGAAGGTGCGGCGTTTATGGCCACGACGGGAAGGGCTGCTCGCTGCCGTGTCGCCGTTGTGGGGACCCGCATGCCACCGTGGCCTGCACCATCAGGCCATCGTATTCCGAGGCGGCATCCAAGGATTTCCCTCCACTTCAACCAGGAACGCCATCTAAGAACAAGTGCGACGATTCGTCGGCGCGAGCCGTGGTGGCCGACCACGACCAGTGTGTGCCAATCGCGGCGCTGCACCAGACGCCCACTGCGTTCCCAACGATTCCGGGCCTGGTAATCCCTCCAGGTACTGAAAACTCAAGTTCCCCGCGTCCCGTGGCCATTTCTGAGGAATCGCAGGCCAAGCCCTCGTCAGACGAAGCGCCTCGTGAGGACGGCGTCTCGGATGGGAATATTGCATCTGAGGCTCCTCGCGTTGCTGCTCTGTCGACAACAAGTTCAGGTGTCATCGAGGAGTCTACATCTCAAGACGACGACGCCTGCATCTACGAGGACTCCAACAGCACCGCGAGTGAGGCGCCCCTACAAATTGACGAAGACACCAGCCCCAGTGACATAAGCCAGGACAGTGGAGACGTCTTTGTACCATCCTCGCTCAAACACCCGGACACCAAACGCCCCCGGATCACTACTCGTTACTTAGAAGCCCCCACCAGAGACAGAAGTCCCCTGCGGACTTCGACGCGATCCCGGAAGCCCCGAGCCTCCGGTGGATCGCCTGGCCGGAAAAAATGACTCGGCCACTTGCGGGGCATTGGCTCCCGCACCTGATAAAGGTACCCCTGCATTTGCGTGATCCGATAGTATGTTTTCATTTTCCCCATGGCTCTTACTCTAAAAGTTATTACTTTTAACGTTCAAGGTTTCCGAAATCCACAAAAACAGGCTGAGGTATTGGCTTTTGCACGTTCAGTGCACTGTGATTTGCTGTTCGTGCAAGAAACAAATTTTTTCAAGCTTTCTGATGTACTCGCTTTTAAGCGCTCGTTCAATTTTGATTGTTTCTTTTCGTACGCCAGCACGCATTCGACTGGCGTCGGAGTCGTTATTTTTAACCGAGGTCTTTTACGTGACCATCATGTTTCCTTCGATGCCTTCGGACGCGTGCTGGCGTTCGACTGCACCTTTTTTTCGTTAAGAATAAGATTTGTTGCCGTGTATGCCCCAGCGGCACGCGATAACTCAAACGCGTTCTTCCAATCTCTTGATACGTTCCTTTTAAATTCCCGACATGTGGTACTTTTAGGGGATTTCAATTGTGTCTTAGACTCACACGCAGATGTTCGAGGTCAGGGTCGCGGCCGGTCAAACTGGAATGCCAGAGAACTCGAACGTCTAGTGCAGCGATTGGCATTGAGTGACATTCATCAAATTGTGCATGGCAGTAATTATGCCTATACTTGGCGTCGAGCAGCGTCGAGCAGCCGAATTGATCGCGTGTATGCATCCCCCAGTCTCATTACCTACGTTCACGACACCGGGGTAATGTCATTGCCACCGACACCGGTGTACATTAGCGACCATCGGCCGGTTATGTTATCTCTCCGCCTGCCAGCGGGGACGCCAACGGTTCACAGACCATGGCGTCTCGATTGCCGCGTCCTCCAGGACTCTCAGGCTACGGAGAAATTATCCCGAGCGTTACGCGCATCGCTTATTGGGGCCGATGTAGCTGATTGGGATCGCCTCAAAGAACAGTGGCGGCATCATTGCAGTGCGTCGGGCAGAGGACTTTGCACCCGTATATCGAAAGATGCGTCATTGTTAATCCAGAAGATACGCATTGCCAATCGAGATCCCAGTCCTTCCACTGTAATGCGGGCATGGCAAGAGGAGCTCGTTGAACGGTACCAGCGTATTATGCGCGCTTCTTCACTATCGGCTGCAGCTTGGCGCTGTAGACGTGCACCCTGTGCGCACCCTGAGGTGCTAAGGTATGCACGCAGAGCTCTGCTTCGTCCACTAGGCTCGCCTGCCCACTCGCTGGACTCTATCACCCCAGCTTCTGCGGGTACGCGCGACTTTCAGGAATTCACCCAACACTTTGAGTCAATAGCTAAATCTGGTACTAATGTCTGTTACCCAGGATCCGTTTCTTCGCATCCTCTACTAACAGATTTACATCATGATTCCAACATGTCAAATGACGTCCTCCTATCACCGCCATCCGATGACGAAATCAAAGGCGCATTAGACGCAATGAAAAAGGGATCGGCCCCAGGGCCTGACGGACTCCCCGCAGAGTTTTATGTACAGTTCTGGCCTATCATTGGTCCAACTATGTCACGCGTCATTCGCAAGTGTTTCCAAGATATTACACTTCCAACTTCTTTCCACAAAGGCCGTATAACACTAGTTCCCAAGAAAGACCCAATGTCCACGCGACCAGAAGATTGGCGCCCTATTACCCTGCTCAATGTAGATTACAAGCTCTTGGCTAACATTTTGGTGCGCCGAATCAGTCCATTTCTTGCAACCTTAACCGCTCCCCACCAGGTCTGTTCTGTTCCGAGCCGAGAAATACACACCCGTACGTGGTTAACGCGTGACATCATTCAATACACCATTAGCCGATGTGCGCAAGGACTGTTGGTTTCACTAGATCAAGAGAAAGCTTTCGATTTCATAGAACATGGCTACATATTAAATGTTTTACATGCATATGGATTCCCGGATAAGTTCATTGACCTTATCAACGCGATGTACACTAATTTAGAAAGTACCCTTTACTTAGATTCCCGTGAGAGTCACGCATTTAGAGTCACGCGTGGGGTCCGTCAAGGGTGTCCCCTCTCCCCAGTGTTATTTATCCTTGCAATAGAGCCCTTCTTAAGGGCTGTTGAACATCACCCGCAGATTCGTGGCTTACCTCTACCCGGTAACACTCAAGTAAAAGTCGCTGCATATGCAGATGATATCACTCTATATGTACATAATGAACAGTCGCTGCAGCATGCTCTTGATACATTCCATGATTTCGGTATTATCTCCGGTGCAAGGTTAAACTTTTCTAAAAGCCAGTATTTTTTCATTGGCAACCCCAGCGGTCGTATCAACATCACGTCGCCTTTACAATGGTCTCCTGAGATTTCAATACTCGGAGTTACTTTCACTGTATTTGGTATACAGGATAGCATCTGGTCATCCGTTGTACAAACTCTTCTAAATGATATCAAAGCAGCCAGGTACTTCGAATTCCCCCTCTTGGAACGCCGATACTTAACACAAACGGTGTACCTAGGAAAATTTTGGTACCTTTGCCATTCTGTTAAACCACCGCTCCACGTCTGCAGGAAAGTGCAAAGCTGCATCAGTTCATTTTTTTGGTCTGGTGGCA
This sequence comes from Rhipicephalus microplus, assembly GCF_043290135.1. Lineage (NCBI taxonomy): Eukaryota > Metazoa > Arthropoda > Arachnida > Ixodida > Ixodidae > Rhipicephalus > Rhipicephalus microplus. The sequence goes on from NW_027464832.1 coordinate 145,672, forward strand.
CAGAATTGTTATCGCGTCCAGCGTTAGCTCAACCGCGAGATCAAGGCGGTTTTGCATTCCCCGACGTTTCCGTCACGGCTTCTACATTGTGCCTCCGCACTCTATTGCGAATACTAAGCAATGATGACGTGCCCGCTCAGACACTGGCTCGTTACCATCTGGGGCCATCACTACGTGTCTTCTTGCCGGATAGCCAAATAAACAAAGGTCCCCAATCAACTGAATTACCATCTTTGTATCGAGCCCTTCTGGCATTTCACCGACGTTTGGAAGCTACGTGCCCAGAGATAGAGGTGGCCGATTCTAAAGTTGTGGACACAATGGCCGCCCTTCTACGGCCCTTGGTGCCCCAGCATCGTCAATCTGTATTGAACCGTGCTTGTAAACCAATAACTGCCGCAGTGTTGCCAGGGCATCTCAGAGACTTTGTCTGGAGGTTGGGCTGGGGCTTGCTCCCCACGCGAGATCGGTTGCAGCGATGGCAGGTGGTTCGCACTTCCACTTGCCCCAACTGCGCCATGGTAGAGACCAATCGACATGCGACGTTTGAATGTGTGGTTTCCCGCCTTTTTTGGCGTGCGGTTAATGCTGGTTTTCGGGGACAGGGTGTGCGAACTTTCGTGTCCAACGGCCGATTTCCGCGTAGCCGCTTCTCCGCTCTCTTAATAGTTGCGGGGCTGTTCAGCCTTTGGAGAAACCGATGTGAGGCCGTAGCTGCCAATTGCCGCCGGCGTGCCTTGTGGCCGATACTGGGGAAATTGAGACGAGAGATCCTCGCGTTCCTCTCCGAAGAGCTTTTCTTCCTCGGGGAGCAAGAGTTTCTGCGGCACTGGTCGTGCCCTTTCGTCAAGGTGGAACATGAAAGGATACAACTCATTTTTCGACCGACTTGGTGCTAAGCAGCGCCCGTTGAGTTGTTGTATATGATTTCATTTGTTACAAATTGTGTTTCATTTGGATATATTGTATCGTTATACCCTTGTATCGTTATATCACATTGAATTTTTGTATACATGTATGCCAACATAATCATGTATATTAGAGCAAATGTCTTCACTGTAACGTAGGGATGTTAGTCGTGAAATATAGATGTGCAGAAGTGTATGTGCCCTGTTACTGGAATGGTATGAAGCCTTTGTGTTCTGTACATGCTGTAAATAAACTTTTTCTAAACAAGGAGCTTCGCCCCTAAAAATGGGAAGTAGGTACGAAGCGCAAGCCGTAAGAAAGTGAAAGCCGAATTCTCCGCCTCTCATTTCCCATTAGCAGCCATTGGCATGTACATTGAGCACTATCTGACTGAAAAAGTTTGCTACGTCATACTCGCTGGGCGTAACCTCCTTGGTTTTCGACAGGTTGAGCGAGCGTTCGGCCGCAGTGCCATGAATACAGTGAACTAGTATATACCATGAACTCGAGGCGGTTAAAGGTGGGAAGTGTACCCGAAGCGCAAGCCGTAAGAAAGTGTGCGTGTGCCACCTCTCGTTCAGTCCTTGGAATGTCCGCTGGATGGCGGTGCTTCTATATAGGGAATATATGATAAAAAGATGCGAGATGGTGATACTTGGAATGTTGAATAGATGGACGAACGGACACATAGACAGATGCATGGATGGACGCATGAACGGACGCAGGGGTGGCTGCATGGACGAACGCAGGGACGGACGCACGAACAGACGCACGCACGGACGGGCTGATGGACGCGTGGACGGTCACACTGACGGACGCATGGACGGACGGAAGCAAGAACGAATGGACGGACGAATTCTTCGTCCCACTCTCCATCATTCACTCCGTGGATATGCTGCCATTTTTTTTAGGGGCGAAGCTTCTTAAAGCGGCACCCGTTCGTCCCTCGTCGTAGTCGTAGTGCATAAGCAGTCTTACGCTTTGACCTGCAAGGTGGTGCCGGTGGGAGATTTCTCCTGTGCGTTGTTGAACAATAAAAAATTCGCAGCATGTGCGTTAATTAAAAGTCGAATTCTCCTGTCTCTCATTCCCAATTAGCAGCCATCGGCATGTACATTGAGCACTATCTGACAAGAAAGGGTCGCTACGTTATACTCGCTGGGTGCAAGCTCCATGGATTTAGAAAGGTTTAGCGAGCGTTGGACCGCAGTGACATGAATATAGTGAACTAGTATATACAATGAACTCGAGGTGGTTAAAGGGTGGATGTAGACACGAAGCGCAAGCCGTAAGAAAGTGTGCGTGTGCCACCTCTCGTTTAGTTCTAGGAATGTCCGCTGGATGGCAGTGCTTCTATATCTGGAATATGTGATGAAAAAATGCGAGATGGTGGTACTTGGAGTGTTGACTATAGATGGACGAACAGACACGCAGACAGATGCATGGACGGGCGCACGGATGGACGTATGAACAGACGCAGGGGCGGATGCATGGACGAACGCAGGGACGGACGCATGGATGAACGTGCGGACGCACGAACAGACGCACGCACGGACTGGCGGATAGACGCGGGGACGGTCACGCAGACGGACGCATATATGAAAAGATGCGAGATGGTGGTACTTGGAGTGTTGACTAGATGGACGAACGGACACACAGGCACATGCATGGACGGACGCATGGATGGCTGCATGGACGGATGTATGCATGGACGGACGCAGGGGGACGCACAAGCCACGCCATAAGGAGCTTCGCCCCTAAAAGCTTCGCCCCTAAAAAGATGGCTCCCACCTTGGAGCTCTCTGAGCAAGTGCTAAAGCTCCCATGAGACTCAGCCATGGAAGCATGATTGCCCCGCTGCGGTGAACTAGTGGCTAAGGTACTCGGCTGCTGACCCGCAGGTCGCGGGTTCAAATCCCGGCTGCATTTCCGATGGAGGTGGAAATGTTGTAGGCCCGTGTGCTCTGATTTGGGTGCACGTTAAAGAACCCCAGGTGGTCGAAATTTTCGGAGCCCTCCACTAAGGCGTCTCTCATAACCATATGGTGGTTTTGGGATGTTAAACCCCACATATCAATCATCAAGGAAAGCATGATGAGCACATATGGGGCGTGCAGTGGTCATTTGTGCAGAACAACTCCACAGTCGTTGCTCAAAGGGAACCAGCTCTAAAGCCTGAGAGAGGGGAATATAACTCCTATAACCTGAGTAATAAAAATTTATTTGCAAATGTTGGAAACGTTTTATCTGCTCTATAAAGCGGTTCTTTCGATCAGAGCAAATCTGCTTTATGCAATTACGTTCACCTCCTTCATCCCTTTAAAAACGTACGGAGTGGTATCACAGCAACGTTCAGCGTAAAGTTTGAATTAACCACGTATTGCACCTATGAAATAGCAAATACCTCCCCCCCCCCCCCAAAAAAAATGCAGTCACCGGAGGTACCAGCTGAATTTTAGTCGTCAGGAAATCACTCAAGGATTACGACAGCAGCTGCAAAAGAATTGCTAAAGACTTGCAGCCTGTGAAAGGTAGATGAAGGATCTCTAGTGAATACTTTATAGATAAACTATGCAAACTCATTTATATGTAAAAATAATTACGCAAACGCTTTCTAACTACATTCACTCTGTGCCTAGCCTACTAATCCTGATAGAATGATGAAAAATGACAGATTTCACACACCACCATGTCTCACAAACAACGCATATCGAGCGATGCAGCTGTCAACCGCGGCTTATACAAAGGTGAACGTGTCTCCTCACTCGTGCATGTGTTTTCTAACCTCCTCCCTTAAACAGAAAGATATGTGTCGGCGACACGCTCAACGAGACATACTCTTACAAAATACACCATCACGTCAGTAAAAACTTCTAGGTATATCGTGGTGACCAGTGATTGGCGAACCTCACGCTGGTGTTCTACATGTAGCAGTATAATTTTTATATTTTTGTTCTCACGTACGATATTTTCCGTTCAAGAATAATGCTTTTTTATAGAGTTCCGTTAAATTAAATCTAACATCCATTAGTTCTTCATTATCCGACGGCTCTTTTATTGGACGCCCCGCCGCGGTGGTCTAGTGGCTAAGGTACTCGGCTGCTGACCCACAGGTCGCGGGTTCGATTCCCGGCTGCGGCGGCTGCTTTTCCGATGAAGGCGGAAATGTTGTAGGCCCGTGTGCTCAGATTTTGGTGCAGGTTAAAGAACCCCAGGTGGTCGAAATTTCCGGAGCGCTCCACTATGGCGTCTCTCATAATCATATAGTGGTTTTGGGACGTTAAACCCCACATATCAATCAATCATCTTTTATTGGACGCCTCATGGTTGCAATGCACACTGGGATCACAGCCTCCTGTCTAAAAACTACGAAAAAATAGAAAAACTGATATGAAAATTAAAGAGCTGTTGACCTGTGTAGCTTAACCACAGGCAAGCGGTTATTTTCTTTGGGATATGAGAACAAACATGCAAAAAAAAAAAACGTGGAAAAAAAACTTGGCACAAATGCTATGTGGAGAGGGCTGATTGTGGCATGCCTCTCAACAATCCACAATTAAAGTACGTACTACGTATCTATTACAGCTTAAGTTTTAAGTAGGCGCCGTCGATACGCCAGAAATCTAACAAGAGTAGAAGACAGCTTCTTTTTTTTTTTTTCCTTTGACATCTTCACCGCACAGCAACGAGAAGTTTCATCACATTTGCGGCAATCACCCTATCTTGTTCGTCCCAAAAACTTGTCCGCGTTGGAGACATTTTCCCGCGTTGTCAATAATGAATCTGGTGCTCGACACTTCGTAGGCGTCGTTATCAGTCACACTCCTGAAGTCCGCATATTGTGATTGCGCGTCGCATTCCCCTCAGCGCTACAGACAAAGTTAAACCGCGCGCCACGTTATCTGCCGGGAGGAAGTCTAGACTCTCGTGAGCATTTTATCAGCGCCGTGCGCACGCGTTATGGCGACCACCGAGGCAGCTCGGCTGCACTTATTATTCCGTACGCTTTAGTATAAGCATCAGTCCTCGGCGGCTATTTGTAAGCCCCCTATCGTTCCACTTTACTCATTTCGTAAAGCGGTTGGTTGTACGGTCGCCCAACCCGCGGGTGGAGCTGTAACAGGAAGCCTTGAATGCGAGGTAAACTGTGAGATTAGAGTGACGAGAGTTACAGTCTTCCAGAGAAGCAAAGATGCATAGCGTTTCAGTTTAGCAGTAACTAAACAGGGGCTTTAGCAGCAACCACACTTAGTGCCCTCTCCCTAACCTCAACTCTCCCCCCCCCTTCCCTGTGTCTCTCACACACCCTCTCCTCACCTCTCTGGCCACTGCTGCTCATTCTCAAGAAAACAAAATCTGTAGAAACGGCTCAAATTATGAGTCAGCCCTGAGAACAAGCGGGAAAATACGACTGTAGACACGGAGTAGCGTTTCCAAGCCATTCGTCATCGAAAAATGGACCCCGTGGCGATAACTCCTATCTTCGTACCCACCCGACAAAGATTAATGGAGCGTCACTCAAGTGCTTTCCCGGGCTTCAACGCTCGCCGCCACTGACACTGTTGCGCGTCTGGCGTCCTCCTCGCCCAATGCGATTTTCCTGTTCTCTTGAGTCCTTGCTTTGCAGAAGGAGCTTGCGGAAGGCCCTCCTTCTTTTACTTCATCTTCCGAAGTAGCGAAAAGAACGACCATGGACGAGGGTCCAAGACAAACAAAGTTTAGGGGTCTCCTTTACGAATCGGCCGAAGCTCGATATTCATGAGACGCCGAGTTCGTCTTTTTTTTCTGTGCTCTTTTCTGTCTGCCGAACGAACGCGGGTGTGCTTGCGTGCGCAGCCACGCGCACCACCCCACCGCGGAAGCACGAAAACGCTTATCGACTCGTTTAACTTTGGAATGCGCTTTTCGAGCCAACATTAGTGGTCTGTGAAGAAGAGGCGAGCCGCCAGGAGGTGCGCAGTCGCACAAAAAGAAATCGGTGGCAAGGGCAGTCAGAGGAAGAAGAGGAAGAAGGAGTGTGGTTGAATATAGCGTAGCAGCTGGTCAGCCGCCCCCCTGACCGTTGCGCTGATACGCGTAAGCTTCTGTCACACTGTCGCCGTCGCTTCACGACAGATGGCAGCACTGCGACGCAGGCAGTACAAGTGTCGTGCATGTATATGCTTAGTCCCGTGAAAGCTGCGAATATCGGAAACCTTTTATTTTAAAAATGATGTGAGGGACGACCTTTAAGTGAAAATTAGAGCATCGGACGCGTTATTCCAAGGTCGCAGGCTTGGTCCCTGTCGGGCGCAAGTTTTTTTTTTTCAATCAATCAATAATTTTAATTCCTTTAGATAAGGTGGAGTACAGGACTAAAAGCTCAAGAGCTTGACGAGGTCCTGACCTCGTTCAAAAGTTGACAAAGCAGCAGGAATGGCAGTCAGTCATGCCCAACAAATATGAAACAAACATATAGGTATAACATCACAAAAAAGAAATACAAAAAGTTTATGAAAACAGTGCTAAGATAACAAGAAAGTAGCTCAAATGTGTGGTCATGAAGTGGCATGAACATGAAAACCAATAATAAAACGGTAAGAATGGACATAAATTATCATTATTATCATAAATTATCATTATCAGTTATCAATTCGTTCACTATCTTTTCTTCACTTTTAGATCATACTACTAACAACATCCCCGATACTTTCCTTGGCATTATTGCATGTCAGTTCTCTTCAATATGATGGGAATCCTGCGAGTCGAAAGTCGTGATATGATTACGAGGAACGCTGAAGTGTGAACCCCCGGGGTTTTTATATCACATCGAATCAAAATTGAGTGTATGCACGTGCCCTTCTGCATTGCGCGCGAACCAAAATGCCGCCACCACAACAGGGAATCGAACCTGTGGCATCATGCTTAGGAGCACAACATCTAACGACCTCGGCTAACACTTTGAGATTAGAGGCGGGTCGTTCTCAGAAATAATCAATGAGCGTCCTCAGATTTCACCAATAACATATCTTTCGGTCAAACAAACGCGTACAAACGTAAGTACCTGTGTTTTCTATTTAATCGTGTATTACGCCGAGAAAGTTCACTCACCACTAATTGTTTGACATCGTCTCGCACACTGTATCATATAATTGTAGCTTTCTTGCACTACAACGAGGGAAAAGAGAGGGGAAAAGAAGAAAACCTCAGCAAATGCTGCAGATAAAATGCCGCTAGAGATCTGAAGCACACTGAGTAGTGGCTGCCGCACCTCCATTTATTGAGAAGCTTCCTAGCAAATTTTCTCCCTACAGGCGTCCGGTTCCTCGGAAACACGTTGGTAGAATTCGTTACCACGAGATTGGCGCCACCCATTTCTGCAATTGCAGCACTTTTGACCTTCCCGAAACGTGAACTTTAAATGAACACGGGCGGCCAAAAATTACTTCAGACTTCCTCTGTATGGTGCGCCTTGCAGTATAATTCTGTGGATTTCACTAGGAAAACTGCGGAATGCGTTCACATTTCGAACACCAAAGTTAGGAAAGTGACTGCTGTTTCTTTGCTCATTTTATTATTTTGTTTACTTGTTTCTTTATTTACTCGTTCGTCTGTTTCAGGGAAGCTTGGTGAGGAGATGTTTTTTTCAGCCTTGAACAGTATACCGTACATGCTCCATTCTGCGGCTAACCGTTATATAAAAGAATAAAAAAAATTTGGGATCAAGTAAGTTGCTTTTCGCATTTGTGACGTACCTGCCCGTGATAAGAATCGATGCTGAAACCAATGATGCCTCCGAGTCGATTTTCAGGAGCCAAAGAATGGATATACCGAAGTCTGTTTGCGCACATCTGTACGAAAGCACAACCACCCGCACCCTTAGTTATACGAGGTGAGTTTTTGCGCTTCTGGTGCTGCCAGATGTTTCCTACTCGTGCGAAAGTTTCAACGATGTCAATGACCTATTTCGTTCCAGATATGAACTCACAGAAAAATACAGAAAGAAATATTAACATTTGGGTAATTTTTATGTCAACGACAATATTATTTACAACTGGCAATTGGGCTTCCTACGCTTCCGTTTCATCACCTCGCACCCGCAAACCGAGCCTCGACGTCCATGAATATGGCTTTTGACTCTTAGAGTAAAGCAGATAAAGGCAGACGCAAGCCAGAAAGGTCAACTATACGTTGCGCCAGATTCGCTACCCTAGCGAGAGAAGGAGAAGGTAATATAAAGCATAGCATGGCCTTCCTACAACGCCTTTGTAGCACATGAGCACTCGCACACGTGTTGCGAAGGTGTTGTAAGAAAGCCTTGCTATGCGGGGCCGGACCATGGGACGGTCCCATTGTTTATCACTAGGTTGACAACGAAGACAATCCACTATTTAGAGGTAAATGACTAGCAACCCTGTGTAGAGCACGGTTCTGGCGGTACACTGATCCCACATTGATACATAAGGTGCTTCTTCATTTTCGGAACAGTCTGCCTGAGCAGAATATCAAATTAGATTTCGCTATATTTCATACGGGTTATTATGCACCTACGTATGCATAAGCAATCGTAGCAATTTAACCATATTTTTAACTACCAATCTATTCTCATTAGCTGTTTCTATGTACATTATCACGAATAACATTGCGAAATTGATGCGAAGCCCTGAGTCTCAAGTACTAAGACCGCTTTCGAAACAAGCCACTTTAAAGCTTACTTCGAAATATGTTTTTCCAGTACAGTATCCTTGCAACGACCGGCCTCTGACACTGCAGAACAGTGTTACCTAGAATACTGAGAGATCCATTGGATATCAATGGAGTGGTGCCAGTTTAAGGAACGTCAGCCATTCAGTTTCAGTGATAATGAAACTGTGCTCTAAGGTGAAGATAACGTTATATTTTTTAAAGCTTAGCGTACGCATAAACGAAGCATGCATCAAGTGTTGTAGCTGTTATTTTTCTGCCTAGGGAAAACACTGCGTGGCGATGATAGTGTGGCTCATAACCATAGAGTGATCAAATAAGACGCATGAAATATTCGTTAGTATTGAGAAATGCCCAAGCCTAAAGCGTTAAGTGACTTCGTGGACTTCATCGAATTTGTGTCGCCACCACCAGTTCCTGATGGGGTCAAAGGTGCCTAATACACTCCATTAGGAGTCTCCAAAAAAAGCATAAGCGGTCTGAGCAAAGCATCAGGTGATATCATTCCAATAGTTGTGTACAATAATTGGCACCCCAGAATGACTTCAAGGCACTGAATGGACGCATTGCATGGCGGTTTGATTGATGAATATGTTCCCAACATCGTTCTCTTTTAACTTGCTCCTAATAGGTGCTTAGACACGTAGCCTCTCTCTAAAACCGGCAGGAGGCGTATAACAGTTCTTTTTATAAGGTCTCGCACACAAAGAAGCACCTCTCGACGGCCTTTACTGAACAGGTCTGAGTTCAGACGCGGTATATCATCCAAGCCTCCTCAAGTTTTCTGATGCCATCGCACTCGCCGGACGTTAACCGAGGCGGGTGCTCGATTTAATGACCATTGAGTGGACGCTCGAAAGAATGCCGGCTTCATCGTCGTAATCTAAACTGTTTACTGTCCCTTCTGATATTTGCTTTTGCACTCAACCCTGCAGAATGTTGTCAATGTTGGCAATCGCGCAGGACGTGCCAGTCAGTGGTCGAAGCGTGCCGATCACGCATAGGTCATCATAAATCCTGCGCATTCAAACATTTCTTTCTTCTTTCTCGTGTTGAAGGCGGTGTATGTTTGCTAGTATTCCCTTTGTATAACCCCCTTTCCTTAATAATTTTTTGTTTCGTTTGCTGGCCCCACGGTGGAGCAGGAATTATGGCATCTGGCTGCTGAGCTGATAAACGCGGATTCAAAGTTGCACAACTAACAACTGCACAACTAACACACGAATATTCTGCTAAATTAAGTTGACTAGAACACAGCCCTCTCATAGTTCAAAGAATATAGAAAAGGAGGCCTTCTATCCTTGTCTCGTTCCTCTTTGTGGGTTAGAAGTGTGGTAGTTCGGGCTAGTTGGTATGATAGGACGATAGTTATAGCAAGACAATGGAACGATGACAAAGAGACAAGAAGGACACGAAGGACATGAGCGCTATATAGCATCCTGTCCTCACTATCTCGCAATAGCGCTCGTGTTTTGTTTTGTTTTGTTTTGTTTCCCTGGGAGGCTGGCTCATACCCACTCAGGGGGATTGGCCAAGAAAGTGTAGTGCAGTTTTTCTGTAATCATTTTAACAATGTTTAATGAATTGGTATTATAATGAGATTAATGTAAAAATAAAAACAACATAAAAAGAGCAAACGAAAAAAAAAAAGAATCAATTTGAGCAATTTTGAGATTTGAGGTGTTATGATTAGCACTCAGCTGCGTTCACTTCACTCTGCCCTGGGGAGTAATAAATAATTTTTTTTGATTGAAGATCACAATGGTATACGCTTGGTTGCCTGAATATAATTGCAAACGGCATTGAAAACATCCCTGTGGCAATGTCCCAAAGCTGAGGCGCCAAAGCTTAGCGCCGTTTCCACCGTTAATCTAAGGCCTATTTTCCGAAATTGCATAACTAGTAACCTTTTTCTAAGTATCTCGTAGCGGCGACAATACAAAAAATAATGATCTAGTGATTCCATTTCTCCGCAGAATGCGCAGAGGGGTGATGTTGTCTGACCAGCTCTGTGTAGATACAGGTTTAGAGGGGGGACACGACATCGAAATTTAGTAATTAAGACTTCGAGCTTTCTGGACTGACTCCAGTGGTGTTGCCATGGAAACATGAGGTGGTTATAGTCTGTCCGTGTAATTACTTTTTCTATCGTATCCGTGGAGATTGCTGATTTTCGATATCTTATTGCCGTGATATATTCAACATCTGGCAGTATGGACAAAACTGGCCCATCAAGTGCGGCTCGTGCTAAGGAATCGGCCAATTCATTTAATCTTAATCCACAGTGTCCCGGAACCCATAGTAATCTCAGGAGTCTCAACTGCGGGGGTACTAATGTTTTGAATGTGCTTAGGATTCGAGAGTTCTCTGAAGCCGTCAGAGCTGCACAAACTGAAAGAGAATCCGTCATTATTACTGCGTTGTTTTGATTTGATGGAAGTTTTCGAAGAGCTAAAATAATCGCCAAGAGCTCCGCTTCAAAAACTGGAGTAAAATCAGGCAGTCTCACTGAAAAGGACCAGTCAAGCAAATCAGACGCAATGCCTACACCTGCCTTTTGATTATTTACGGAAGCATCTGTGGCTATTATATTTTTAGTTTTTGCATGCTCCAAGTAATCTAATAATATGTTATTTAAAAATTTGAGGGATTGTAATTTGGCGTTTTGGGGGAATATATCATCATACTCAATAATAACATGACAATTCGAGTCATTAGTCTCAATTACATTTCTAATGTTCACATTTATACTTTGTAGATTTTTTTGTACAAACATTATCTGAGGTGTGTGAAACCGTGGCCAATGAGCAAGAAAGAAGGCGTCTGGGTTTGCGATAAAAGCATATTGAGATCTTCTTGCCGGTAAGCTATAAAATTTTAAAAATGCTTGTACGGTCAAAATTCGAAATCGACAAAGTAGTGTAGGCAGGCGCGCTTCCTGGTACAGTACGTTGATAGCCACAAATCTAGGGAGTCCCAGACACATTCGCAGTGCTTCTCGCTCCAAGACGACTAGAGGTTTCGTTTTATAAGCAGGGCCACCCGAGAATAATATGCAGCCAAATTCCATGATGGGGCGCATGTACATCTTGTACAACGTTATCAAGGTGTGCCTCCGTAATCCATATTTCCGGTTACTTAGCTTGTGTAGTAAGCCTGAAGCCCGCTGTGCTTTGGTAGTTATATACTCTATGTGTGGACTCCAGTTAAGTTTCTCATTATAAATGATTCCCAAATATTTTATAGAGTCTACTTGCTGGATGGGTTCCTGTTTATATAGAATTGAAATTGAAATTGGTTCTGCAAGCGGAAATGCCATGAGCGCGCTTTTGTTGACATTTAACGATAACGAAATCGACTGCAACCAAATTTCTAACATGTTAATATATCTTTGTAATTTAAGTTGTAGTGAGTAAATATTACAGTCAGCAGCAAAGAGTGCGATGTCATCAGCATAAATGTAGACAGTAACTTCTTGATCTGTTGGAATTGTGCTCATTAAAGCATTAAATAATATTGGAGATAAGACTGCTCCTTGGGGAACTCCGCGCGTTTGTTTAAATCTAGATGATGAACATCCATCCTTGACGCAGTAGAATTCTCTTGATTTTAAGAATTCTGCCACCCACTCAATAAAATATTGTGGGAAGTTCAATCTCTCTAGCGTATTTAACAATATGAAGTGCTCCACACTGTCATACGCCTTGGCTATGTCAAGCGTTACTAAAGCAGCGTATTGCCTTCTTTTACGCGCGAGCTGTATTCGGCTCTCTAAATCAGCATGGGCACACCAAATTGAGAAATCACTACGAAAGCCGATTTGGTTCGGTTTTATTACTAAATTGTCTGTCATCCAGATACTTACTCGGCTATGAAGGACCCTCTCTACTAGTTTGACCATGTTAGATGTTAGAGAGATTGGTCTGATATTATCGACTGTTAATCCTCCACCCGGATTTTTTAGTATAGGAATCACCTTTGCTATTCTCCAATCCTGCGGCACCCATGAGTTTTTTAAGGAGTAGTTAATAACATTGGCGACGTCTCGAGGCGATAAATTGAACAGAATTTTAATCATGGCTACTGTGATCCCATCTGGGCCAGGAGATGCACAGGGTAAATGTTTAATCACGTTGGATACTTCAGTCTGTGTCACTTCTTCAAAGTCAGACCTTGCCGTAGACTTGTGCCAGTTGTTTGGCACTACTGAAGTGAATCTGCTTTCCAGACCTTTACCTATTGCCTCTAAGGTAGTGGTCATTTCTTGTGCCGACAGATTATCACAAGCTACATTAACTGGTGATGGCAAGATTTTCCGAGCTCTCATATATCGGAACAGTGCTTTCATATGTTTAGGCTTCGACAGGTATTCATAATGTCTTTTGTCATAATCTTGTTTAGCTTGAGCTACCGTTCTTTTAAAGCCCGCAGCAATGAATTTATAATCGGCCCAGTTTTGTGGGGATTGATTATGTAAGAGCTGCTTCCAAGCTGCCTTACGTCGTCGGTGCTCTCTTGTACATTCATCATTCCACCAACGGCTATATACTCTTTTTGTGGATTCAACAGTAAATTCGGCTCTTTTGTAGGATCTTTTCATGACTGCGTTTATTTTCTGTGCTTTTTTATCATCGCTCTCTTCCGAGTGAGTAGCCAGTGCTGACTTCAGGTCATTCCTAAATTTAGTGTAATTTACAAATACTCTTACATTTGAACAAGATGGAATTATCGGACAAGAAATTTCAAAACTTATCGGTAAGTGGTCACTGTTGGTGCCACAGTCCAGCGCTTTCCAAGAAGAAGTAGTAATGGCTGAACTGACAAAACTTAAATCTAAGGCCGACCTGTAGTGAGTACGAATAAATGTGGGGGTTCTCACGTTGAGGCACGTCAGGTCATTAGCCATTGTCCACTCCCACAAGCGTTTCCCACTAAGATCAGTTCTAAAACCCCAACTCGTGTGGTGAGAATTAAAGTCTCCAACTAAAACTTTGTCTTTGCACCATGATTTTGTAGCTAGATCCAAACTTCGTGTGTCTTGAACTCCATCCGGAAAATACATATTAACTAAAGTGAAAGGAGTGCAGTTGGGCAGTGTAATGTCTACTGCCAAAATTTCGCATTCTGGCGAAATATGTTTGTATGAGCATTTGACTTTCATACTAATTCTATTATTAATAAAGAAAGCTAGACCCCCACCTCTCGATGGACGGTCTAATCGAAAGGATTGGAAGTTATTTAAATGAAACAAATTATGTACAGATAGCCATGTCTCTTGTAATGCTATAATATCAGGAGCGAATTTAGAAGTCAAGTATACCAAATCCGTAGATGCAGAATGGATTGAACGGCAATTCCAATGGAGAATCTTAAGCGACCCTATGGTTTCGAAAGAGCTGCTTCCGCTATAGCTTTCTCTAGAATGCCTTCCTTCAAGAAATCCCTCTTCGAAAGGCTCTCCTTTTCTTTCAGATACTTTTTGTTCTTAGTTTGTTTCGGTGAGTTAGTTTTCTTTGACACAGGGGATCTAGATCTCTTCAGGGACCTAGGGTCCAAATCCATGTCATCGGAATCTATTGTATATGTAGCTTTGTCCTCACTTACACTCTGTATATCTACTGCAGAGGGTGCTGTAGACCGAAAATACGAGGGTGCGGTTTCAGATTCCTCATTTTGACTGTTGACGCCTATTGCAGAGGCTCCTGCTGTCGGATAATACGATGGCGCAGTTTCAGATTCACCGTCAGCTATTGGTCGTGAACTCTCAAGATGTTGGGATACTAGGCCTGGCTCTCCCGTTGTACCAAATATGCGAGTCATCTGGTTAGCCAAAATTTGAGATAGAGAATCGCAAAGGTTAGAAGTCAGTCGTTCCATGGCTTTTTCTAGAGCCTTTTCTATGGCCTCCGCTATATTCAGGGAAATCGACCCATTTATTTCCGAGAGATGTCGTGCTGCAACACTGGCATACCCCTGAGTTCTAGTCTGTATTTCCGCTAAGGCTTCTCGTCGAGAACAGCGCCTACGCCCTATAATTTCAAGAATTTGCATTTCTCGAGCCTTTGCTGAACAATCAGGATTATCTGCACAGTGTTGTTCGTTGCAGAGACAACATTTCTCTTCTTTAGCTTTGCAGTAATTTGTTTCGTGGTTGTCACCACACACTCGGCATCTGAGTTCTGACCTGCATCCTTTAATAGTGTGACCGTATCGCCAGCACTTCGTACACTGGAGTGGTCGCGGTGATAGCGGTTCCACTCTGTATATTAGTGGCCATGCCTTGATTTCGCTTGGGAGATTCGCTCCAGCAAAGGTTACAATTACCGACTCAGTCGGCGTCTTCTGCTTCTCTACTAGTCGTGCACACCTATAAACGGAAATAGCACCAGTCACGGCAAACATCTCTAATACCTCAGACGGAGTCAAGTTAACATCGACACCGCGAACAATACCTTTCACACATGCCAGATGCGGGGGAATAAAGGCGCTTACCGGATTGGTCGCGAAACTCGAGCACTTCAATAGGTCTTGGACACAGAGCTGATCAGATGAAAAGCATAGAATACCACCTCTGCCGAACTGGCGGACCTCTGTGATGCTGTGGAAGTGAGACGTCGCAGCTCTAAGCTCCGCCTGAATCACTTTCGGATTCTTCATCCTAATGAAGCCGTCATTGCTAGGGACGAGGGCCACAGGAACTGCGGGAATGCCGTTGCGTAGAAACTGATCCACTGGTATTTCCTGTGGCGGAAGTGAAGCAGACCAGAGGCAAGCCCCTGGTCCAGGTGAAGAAAACTGCATCTAAGTGAACTTTTTGGCGCTAAAAGCGCTTACGTAGCTGTAAAAGCACTATAGGAACACCTAATAAAGACAAAGAAACCACAGCCACTACACAAACTTAGGCCAAAACCCAAGAGCAAGCACGACCAGCTACTTGCGTGTTCGAGCGTTCCAACCTCCGAAATCCGTGTCCCTCTATCCTTCTATCCTTGTCCTTCTATCCTTCTATCCTTGTCTCGTTCCTCTTTGTGGGTTAGAAGTGTGGTAGTTCGGGCTAGTTGGTATGATAGGACGATAGTTATAGCAAGACAATGGAACGATGACAAAGAGACAAGAAGGACACGAAGGACATGAGCGCTATATAGCATCCTGTCCTCACTATCTCGCAATAGCGCTCGTGTCCTTCGTGTCCTTCTTGTCTCTTTGTCGTCGTTCTGTTAACGCGCTATAACGATCCTCATATCTTTTTTGTGGGCCTTTGAAATATCGCATACGAATCGTCCTTGCAAAATGTGCAGTTTTCTTAGAGTAATTTCTCATTATTGGAAGAGGGGCATGCAGCTGATCGCCGGTGGGTCTAATTCACTAACACAACCTGACAGTTAACAACGAACCACATTCCAGATACCGGATAAGAACTCTCCCCCCGCGCGTTCCTGCAAAAGCCGCTAGGTGGGTCTATTTCACACCCCTCTTTAGTACCTTCTTATCGTACGTCTGGCGCCATCCGGGTGCCGTGCCCTCCACTACTTCGGTATAGATGCAAAACTTTGAAAGGGAAAGAGAAGAAGAAAAGAGCTTTCACTGCGCGGACCACGCAGATTGGCGAGGACGATTGAAGGGCCACAGGAAGTCGCACGAGCAGCAACACCGTCCCGTCCCGCTCGTTCTCGAAACCACTGCGGGTCGCCGCAAGCAAGGAAGGTGATGGAGCGGTCGCGTCCGATAGCTATCGCTCGCCCACCGGACGCCGCCAATATGTAGCCGCCGCGTGCCCACGGATGGCGACGTCCAGTCAGCTCCCCGGTGTGTCGCCGTCGACTCGCCCTTCGTCCGGTTTTGGGGACCCAGCTTGCCGAAAGCAAGCAAACAAGAAAGCTACTTGCGTTTCTCTTTTTGAAACGACAGTATATATGTATTATGTTCTGTTTTTACTCTATGTGCTTTACGTCTTCTTGCGGAAGAACTTTTTGGCAGCGTCCAAGACTTCGTCTGCGCACACATCCCTGCCCCCCACCTGTCCTGGCTTTCTACAGCACTCCCTATGACCCCGATTTCCTGAAGGCATCCCCGTCTTCAAGGAAAGATAAGGTGCATCTCCTTGTACCAGTTCCCGCGTTTGCCTTATCTCGACAACCGATATGAATTTAGTTTTTTTGTCTGGCGTGAGAAGTGACCACCCACAAATAATGGTTCTCTTTTCAACTTTTCAGTCCAGGGATCGACTTTCCTGGAACCTTATCTGGTTGACTCCGTGATGCTGTGCACTCCCCGTTCGACAAGGTGCGCCTAAAGCGACGCGGACGACTGATAACTCGACGCACAGTTTCGCTGCTTCCCTCCTGGCAGTCGAATACGAGTAAAACAAGGAAAAGCCGGAGGCAGCGCCGCCTTTAACACGTCATTCGTTCCCACAAACATAATCACTAGCGTTGCAGTAGCAGTTTGCAAAGCCTCACCTCTTAAGCCGGCATCTCCTTGTTTATATCACAAGCTAAAGCTATTTCACCACCTATCTTGTACGTTTGGCGTCCGCCTTGGCGGATAAGGGGATAGGATGCTCGGCTGCTCACCCGCAGGTCACGCGCTCGATCCCGGCCGTGGCAGTCTCATTTTGATGGAGGCGAAATGACAGAGGCCCGTGTACCGTGTGACGTCAGGGCATGTTAAAGAACACCAGATAGTCAAAATTTCCGGAGCCCTCCCCATATGGCGTCTCTCATAACCGTAAGGTGGTTTTGGGACGTGAAAGCCCACACATTAGTACATTATTATTGTTCGTTTGGCTGGGTACGTTTGGTTCCACTTATACCTCGTGTAGCTGCGCAGGTCCCCTAATTTCCGGTCGCTGCAGAGACATGAATGTATCGATGCAGCTACATGACGTTCGTTACCATGAATTCGGTGCTATTAGGTGCCAAGAATACGCACGTTCCATCTGTTTCAACTGTCAGGTCCATGCGTACTACAGCTCAACCATCGCATTATCAAAAGTGGGAGGTGCCTGTAATAATTTATTGAATTCTGCGTGTGAAACCCAAGATATAATTACAATGTACGCCGTTGCGGAGGTTCTCCGGGAATTTAGACAATTTCTTGTTGTTTAACGTGCACTCACATCCCCCAGTAAAACCACAGTGGTGATGGGTTTGCTGTTAGACTATTAGCAAAGGTAGGATTGAATCCGTGCTAGGGCAGCTGCATTTCGATGGTGGAAAAATTATGGAGGTCCATGTACTCAAGTTCAAGTGCCCGTTAAAACATACTAGATGATCAAAATTTTCCGAGCTCTCTACTACGGCTTCCCTCATGATCTTATTGTGGTTTGAGGACGCAAAGCCCGAAGAGGCATTATTATCGCACAGTGCTTGTCTGAAGCATACCTCCTCCAAAGACCTGTCGTACATCTGCCTTGCAGCCCGCAAAACCATATTATTCTCACGCACCGACCTGCCACGGTGACCTATTAGTTATGGCACTCGACTGCTAACATGCAGGTCGCGGGTTCGAATCACGGCCGAAGCGGCAGCATTTTCGATGGAGGCGAAAATGCTGAGGACCGTGAACTTTGAGGCATACCCCAAGGTCACTGAAGTTTCGAGGGCCCTCGACAGTAACGCCCCTGCTAATTATACCGCGGATTTGGGACATTAAATCCCGTCTGTCATAAACTGTTTTGTGCCAAGGAGTAGAATATATATATATATATATATATATATATATATATATATATATATATATATATATATATATATATATATATATATATATATATATATATATATATATATATATATATATATATATCTTCTTTTCTTTCTTCTTATTTACATTCCATTGGTTCTAATAACTTCCCCTGTACATTCCTTGGCATTACTGTCTGTTAGATCTCATTAATGTTGTGTTAAAACACGGAAAAACGAGCCCTTAGGTATACACTTCTTTTCCTTGTTATATATATATATATATATATATATATATATATATATATATATATATATATATATATCGCATCAATGTGCCCTTTGTCCTGCCATTCGTAAACTACACGATCGCGTCTCTGGCTCGCGAAAGGAGCTATACGTGAGCGAAACCCTATCACGAGACCATCTCGGCGCGTGTCCACTTCTAACCAGCGAGAGTACTTCGGGACTGCGGGGGCTGCCTGCAGGACGTCTCGTGAAGTGTAGCGGCACGCAAACAACGGCTTCCGCGTAAAGATAAGGCTCCAAGAAAAGCACGCGTGTGTGCGAGCGAGTGCGTGTATATCGCGTAGGACGCACGCAAAACTCGACGAGAGACCACCCGTGAGTCGCTCGACGACTGCGCCTTACATCGGGCTTGCACATCCCTCGTAAACACATGCAATCTACAGAGTCACAAGTATTAAGATAAACAAGAGGCAGACTTTACGGTTTATGCGCATCACCTACTTTTAGCATGTTTGTGATCGATAACCTAGTTTTTGTGGGCTCGTGATCGATATGTTCCCGTTTCCTTAGCGTTGCCCCTTCTGGAGGGCTTTCTCGAAACCGGTGTGCCATGATCTGTACACTCATGGTTTGTTGTGCATAGGGCAGTATGTCATCCTCAACATCGAAGCCAATTACTTGGTTATCAGGAGAATGCAATTGTCAATCATGATTTATGTGACACATGTAGCGTAGGGGGCCAGAAATGTTGACCAATCTTGTGGCGCCCATATGCGAGGTGATATGCCATGCACATGTCACACATATAGTGCGAAAAAGTGTGTGCGTGCGTGTGTGTGTGTGTGTATGTGCGTTGCTTTTCAGCCTCCTTGTAAAATAGTGAATTTATTTCATCGTTTTATGTACACGATTCTAAATCCTGGGAGCACCCCGACATATCAACATATATTATTCAGACAAACATATAAAGCTCCCTCACGAAGTGTCAAAATGGGGTAACTGTAGGACACATTGTTTGATATATGGTGTTTAACGTCCCAAAGCCACCATATGATTATGAGAGATGCCGTAGCGGAGCACTCCAAAAATTTCGACCACCTGAGGTTCTTTAACGTGTACCCGAATCTTAGCACTCGGGCTTATACAACATTTTCGCCTCCATCGGAAATGCAGCAGCCGCAGCCGGGATTCGATCCCGCAACCTGCGGGTCAGCAGCGGAGTAATTTAGCCACTAGACGACCACGGTGGGGCAGCTGGGACACATGTTTACGAAGAAAGAGGTGCTTCGATATCGCCTACTTCGTATTTCAGTTTTACGCGGCTCCACCATATTCTTCGCGAACAGAGCTTGACTGGAAAAAGCCATACTCTTTATGCTCCCGCGCTGACGATGAAAGTAAGCAGAAAAAAAAGAAAGAGAGGAAGAAAATAAATAAAAAGGCTGCCCAGTGAGTCGCCCAAAAATGAAAATTGCGGTTGGCTCCCTTACAGTGTAGAAAGAAAGATCGAGATTTCATATTATTAGAAGGAAATATAGGTATGGATAAAATATTACGCCATCTCGCGCCAAAGAAAAGCATGTGTAGATGCGAAGCTGTGGGGAGAGCGTGAACGGCACCCACAGAAGCTAGCCGACGTCACTCTTTAAAGAAGTTCGGAAAAACGTAGCAGCTGCAAGCTATAGTAGGTAGTAACTGCAGTGCTCGCTAGTCTTGAAGGACCGTTGCTAACATTTGGCTACTTGTTTACTACTTTAGTAAACAGTTACTAGCTGCACCATCACTAAGTTTTTGCTACCTGTTTACTACCTACGTAAGTACACAGTTACGAACTCAAATGAAATAAGTAGTAACTGCAGCTGTTACTAACTTTCATGCCCCATTGCTACCTTTATGCTATCCGGTCATTGGCTATAACGACTATCTCATACAAAATGACAGGTAATACATATTGTAATGACTTTTAAGAGGAATTGTCTCTACTTGTCATATTTAAACGAAAAAAATACGAAGAAGATATCTATGGATCAAAAAAAAGTTTCTTTTAAATTACGTAACAGAGATATGTAAGGGCGTCATTATGCCATTGTTAAAATGGAAAAGTACTAGTTATTTTACAATAAGCAACTCCTGCACGTGTTGCAATAGACAAAAAAACATCAAACCATGTAAATTACAACAAACTAACAAGACTGGCAGATCAATATGAACGAGATGGTCAAGATAATCTGAAATTCCTCATTACGGCGTTTCTCACAATATTATTGTTGTTTTCGCACGTCGAATCTTCGAACTAGTTATCACCTTTTAACCGCGGATACATTATTAATGTAAAACATTCAAATGCATTGAGACTATGTTAATGAGTTCGGTACCTTGTTTTAACCGCTTTATGAAATGATTTATTGTGGCCCTTTTATAGTAATTTGATATGACATCATTTTTTTATAAAAACGGGTGATTAAAATATTGTGATACGTCCCCAAACACACGTAAGCAGGTATAGGATATGATGCTCTACTCTCACATATTTTAATATTTCACCCCGCCCCGGTGGTCTAGTGGCTAAGGTACTCGGCTGCTGACCCGCAGGTCGCGGGATCGAATCCCGGCTGCAGCGGCTGCATTTTCGATGGAGGCGGAAATGCTGTAGGCCCGTGTGCTCAGATTTGTGTGCACGTTAAAGAACCCCAGCTGGTCGAAATTTGCGGAGCCCTCTACTACGGCGTCTCTTATAATCACATAGTGGTTTTGGGACGTTAAACCCCACATATCAAATCAAATCAATGATTTTACTATTCGTCCTGAAAGAAAAGTGCTCACGTAGGGGCTGTATATGCTCTCGTAGTCAGTTTTTTAGTACTATATAGTGTAGTGAACTTGTTAGGTCTCTGTATTCTTGGCGTTCATGACACATTTATTTCGGGGATCTGCGGCAATATCTTCCACTAGGGACAGCTTTCAGCTCTCCCATAGTACAGTACCGAGTACTCTGAACCGTTAACCACTTTTTCCCAACACACCACCCTAGATTACTCCAACTTGTTTAGTAATGAGACACCAATTGACCGGTATATTAACCGAGGTGAAATATGGGAAAATGAACGCGGTGCATCGGTTACTACTTTGTTTTCTAAAACCTTGAAAAGTTACTACCTCAGGTTGGTAACGGCTAGGGTAATAACATAATAAATGCTGGTAGTAACGCGACAGGAAATAACCTATACCCCCCTCTCCATACTAACTGCCCTTAGTAGCAAGGTTGTAACATATATGACAAACCATTACTACTACCAACTCAGTAAGTACTACTACCTTTTTTTTAAATGCGGAGCATTTCTTAGTCGCATGATGTTGCGCTTCGGCGTCGGCGGTGCCGTCCACACCCCCACTACTCATGCTCACGTCTCACGCCTCGTGCCGGCCCAGGAAAACACCCGCGAAACTGCCGCTCCAGGAGTCATTAAAAGTTAGGACACTACTATAGTGCCTGGAATATATTCCAGGCACTATAACACTACTGAAGGATCAGAAACCCGAACATGCGCAATGCAGCGGACCTCTTCCCCGTACACTCGAACGCGGGCGAAGTGCATATAAGTGGCAAAGCGCGCGTTCGGACTTGAATCAAGTGCGTCTTTACTAAGTATTGGCTTTCGCTTGACTTCACGCATTCCTTGACACGAGTAAATGCGATGCGAGCAGCAGTACCTTCAACAAGTATTGGGGCTAAACCCAAAATCAGCGTCCCGCCACTCGTTGAAGGCAACGATTCTCCTTCATTCAACAAATAAGAATAATAAAGACGAAGTAACTCTTCAGCATTCCCAACCCACGAAAGGGCACGACATAAGTTCTTCAAGCTTTTAAATGCAAAGCATTTCTTACCGAACTTCGGCGACTTTGAGCGTATCTATCTATCTATCTATCTATCTATCTATCTATCTATCTATCTGTCTATCTATCTATCTATCTATCTATCTATCTATTTATCTATCGATCAATCTATCTATCTATCTATCTATCTGTCTATCTATCTATCTATCTATCTATTTATCTATCAATCTATCTATCAATCTATCTATCTATCTAGCCGCCTAAGACTTTCAGCTCTCCTAGCCGTTTCGATAATCGTATCGATACCACACCTGGAATCGCATAACACGACTGTATGAAGAACATATCTGACTAGTCATAACATGAAAATCATGACATGTATATCATGAATGTCATGATTTACCTTTTATGGTCCAGAAGCTCTTGCGGTGGTTTCGTTCACATGGCATGTTGCTAAACTGGTAGGGTTTTGCAACAAGCCATGTTGAGAAACCCTAACATGGAAATCGTGACATGCATGTCATGTAACATGACTACATGATACGCCCATGATGTGCTCGCCGCCGTTTCGCTAGCGTCACTTATAGCAAATTTACTATTACGGGACGTGAATAGATGATGAAGGTATGATTCTGGTGCAAACATAATAAACATGAGATGCGTGTCATATAAAAACATGACTACATGCTACGCTCACGATTTACTCGCGGCCGTTTCGCTAGCTTCACATGTACTAAACTCGGTATTACGCGACGCGAACGGACGACATACGTAAATGACACATCCAAACATGATAATCACGACATGCGTGTCATGTAACAACATGAATACATGCCACACTCATGATGCACTCGCGGCCGTTTCACTAGCTTCACCTATGCCAATTTTGTATTACGTGATGTCAATGGATGACGAAGGTATGTGACTGAAGAAAACATGATATTCATGACATGTGTGTCATGTAAGAACATGACTACACACCACAGTCAAGGCGCCATTACATTTCGACGTGACGCGGTTCGCGTGCTCGCCGGCGTTCATTTCGTCGCGTCACACCGGCGTTGCCACGCCAGGCACCGGTCTCGACATATACTCGCAGGCGCGCGTCGCATTGTGTTGCTTTGACGAATGTGGTTTCATCGCGTCCGGCGTCCCTCCGTCACGAAAAGAGGGAGACGCAGTGTTGTCTGCGTAACGCATCGGCACGAAAAGCATGTCGCATTTCGCGCCGGTTGCCGTCGGGCCGCGCCGATAGACGCATACCGCGCCTGGCGTCAGACTATAGAGAGTGTTCGCGTTTCTCTAACGTAGCGTACGTCGCACGTCAACGCTACATTGGAATGTATTGGGCCCTTCATGATGCGCTCGCGGCCGTTTTGCTAGCTCCACATATACCAAATTTGATGTTACGTGACGTCAATGGATGATGAAGACATGACACAACCTAATATGATAATCACGACACCTAAGTCATGTACGGCATTATTTGCCTCCACTTCGTAACGTTGTGCTGATTTTAAAGTGACATATCAACATTTATCACTCGTGCTTCGCATATCATCAATTCCCACTGTACGTGGGATCTGCCATTTTTTGTTGTGCGCTGATCGTGATGAGTACGTCCCAATTATTCTGATTTGCTATTTTACTTAAGCATCCCTAAACCATACCCAATTACGCAACATTCACGCTTCACGTCTTTTACAGCTGCCGTGAACGCTGCCAGTGACCATGAAAATACCACTGCTAAACAGCCGTATACCCTCAATGCACACACCAGAGACATTGAACGTGATCCCGTACTAACCAAAGTAGACGCGTGCTGCCCCAGGGAAACTTTGAACGCCACAAGACCAACTAATATCATCATCATCATCATCATCATCATCATCAGCCTGACTACGCCCACAGCAGGACAAAGGCCTCTCCAATGTTCCGCCAGTTAACCTGGTCCTGTGCTTGCTGCTGCCAATTTATACCCGCGAACTTTTAATCTCATCTGCCCACGTAACCTTCTGTCTACCCCTAACCCGCTTGCCTTCTCTGGGAATCCAGTTAGTTACCCTTAACGACCAGCGGTTATTCTGTCTACGCGCTACATGCCCTGCCCATGTCCATTTCTTCTTCTTGATTTCAGCTATGATATCCTTAACTCCCGTTTGTTCCCTAATCCACTTTGCTCTCTTCTTGTCTCTTAAGGTTACACCTACCATTTTTCTTTCCATTGCTCGCTGCGTCGTCCTCAATTTAAGCTGAACCCTCTTTGTAAGTCTCCAGGTTTCTGCTCCGTAGCTAAGTGCCGGCAAGAAACGGCTGTTAATATACCTTCCTCTTGAGGGATAGTGGCAATCTACCTGTCATAATTTGAGAGTTCTTGCCAAATGTGCTCCACCCCATTCTTATTCTTCTAGTTACTTCAATCTCGTGGTTCGGCTCCGCGGTTATTACCTGCCCTAAGTAGACATAGTCTTTTACAAATTGAAGTGCACTATTAGCTATCTCGAAGCGCTGCTCTTTTCCGAGGTTGTTGTACATTACTTTCGTTTTCTGCAGATTCATTTTATGACCCACCTTTCTGCTCTCCTTGTTTAACTCCGTAATCATGAGTTGCAATTCGTCCCCTGAGTTACTCAGCAATGCAATGTTATCGGCGAAGCGCAGGTTACTAAAGTACTCTCCATTAACTCTTATCCCTAACTGTTCCCATTCTAGGCTTCTGAAAACCTCCTGTAAGCACGCGGTAAATAGCATTGGAGAGACTGTGTGCCCCTGCCTTACACCCTTCTTGATTGGTATTCTGTTGCTTTCTTTATGAAACACTATGGTAGCAGTTGATCCCCTGTAGACTTCTTCCAGGATGTTTATATATACTTCATCGACGCCCTGATTCCTCAGTGTCTGCATGACGGCTGATATTTCTACTGAATCAAACGCCTTCTCGTAATCTATGAAGGCTATGTATAGTGGTTGGTTATATTTTGAGCATTAGCTTGCTCAGAATTAGCTGCATTAGCTTGCAGGCCGATCAGCTTGCTCTCTGTAGTATACAAGCTATTTACAAAGGTAATTGCTAACAGAGTAAAGAAAACATTAGAATTCAATCAACCAAAGGAACACGCAGGATTTCGAACAGGCTACTCAACAATCGACGACATTCATACTATCAATCAGGTCAGGTAACAAAGAAATGCTCAGAATATAACCCTAGACCAACTATCAACGGCTGCTAATTAAGTGATTGTGTGTACTGAGGAACCGCTTCTTTGCCATCGTCGTCGACTTGGCAGAGAGAGAGAAAGGGAGGATACGCATATGCTGCGGAGTGTGGACGCCATGGGATGGGGTGAGAGCGGGAGCGCAGAAGAAAAGAGTGAGGGGAAAAGAGGACGCGCATGCGCAGGGGAGGGGGGGGATACCGCAGGAGTGAGGGAAGGAGTGACACAGCCCCTGTCCTAAGATGCTTCACATTTTAAAAGACACAAGCAGAGCACGTGCATACGAAGCAATGCAGAGCATGTGCATCACGAAGCAATGCAGAGCATGTGCATCCAAAGGCTTCAAGTTCGCGCTACACATTGTCGGTTTCACACACGCAGGCCAAGGCCTTCCCATTCCAACAAATAAAGCGCACTGGATGGCTGCCACGAGCCACCTTAAAAACGAACCGATCGCAACGATACATCACTCCGCATGGTCGATGTCATAGACGTATTTGCGGCTGGGTTATTTGTACACCGTGAAGTGCGCTTCTATTATATACACAGAAGTCAAAAGGGCTTGCGCCTTGATTTGTATGCGGAACGGACGCGAAGAAGGCAATGTGATGAACAAGCTTATGCGCCGGTCGCGACGTGCCTGCTTCGTTGAATTAAACTCGGCGTTTTCCAGGCATGTACCGTGGCTGTGTACTTCGTGGCGCACCGCTTCATAGATAAAGATCGTATACCCTATACACGAATTCATCGAAGCTCGGTTTGTAAGTGCGTGAGATGCGTATTGCTTACTCTGGGGAACCGGCCGAAATGCTCAAACACATCGGGGCCGTAGAACGTCCCAATTAGTTTTTAAGGCAGCATGCGAAAACTTTTTCACATACGTCAAGCTCCGCTGATCCCGATGTGATTTGAGGTCAGCGGCGTGGAATCCGGTACAAAAGAGAAAAAACAGAGCGGGTACATCTCTCTGTATGGCCAAGCCCTAATCTTCGCAGCGGGGGATGTGTGTTTTGATGTGACATATCAACCTTCCTCATTCGTGCTTCGCATATCATCGATACGCACTGTACGTGGAATCTGCCATTTTTTTTTTCGTATCGATTGTGTAGTGCCTGCGAACGTTGCCCAACACGATGATCTTATCGCATACTTCGAGTTATAGCGTGTCGCAGTCATCAGCTGATATGTGGCCTTTTTGTAGGCTCAAACATACAAATCCACATGGGAGCTTTCGTGCAGTCTTCGCTATGGATTTACTGTGCACAAACTTGAACAAAACTAGCATTCGTTAGTTTTACGTGCTCAGATGGGATACTGATATTTTAGCTCGTCAACTTTTGATACCCTTTAGTGGAACGGTTGTTGAATGATAAAAAAAGTCGCTATTCTGCAGGGCAATACGAATAACTGCAGCAAACCGAAGAGTTGGGCTAGTTGGCTTGCGTTCATATCGGAACAGCTTAGAGGCGAAACTCGAAGTACTCAATGACATGAGCGGTGGCCGACAACTGGTTGCATTATTCAAGCGAAAAATAAAAGGAAAGAAAAAAGAACAAAACATGTGCGTGCAACCAATGTATATTTCTACACATGCAGCATCATTACGTCTTGCAGCATCATTACGCGATCGAGTGGTTCAATCTGAGTAGACAAGCATGGCCTCACACTGCACATCATTGTCCTCGTTTCTCAACCCCGAGTGATGCTTTCGATTAAGTCTGCATTGCACTAGACATAATTTCAAAATCTATTCCAGTCTAACAATACATTTCTCACAAAGTCATGAAACAATTATTACTAAATCTATGAGTGCCCCAACTTTCCTTTACAAAGCAGGATGCAGAACAATATCATAAATAAGCTCCTCTTATCAGTAGTCGACCATACAAACAAACTCCATGGCAATGGAACAGGCAGTCGAGCAATAGAACTGGTCATAGAACAAGCGAGAAAAACACTTGACTAAACCGAATCTTTAACCAAGTTTTTGAATGAATGCCATGCCATTGCAAAAATTGCAGTCATACTTACTTTTATTTTACCCACTTTCTTGCGTCTTTCTTGTTTATACCGCAAATGTTGCGGCCTGTTCGTCCCTTGTGTCACAGTTGCACACGTCTATTCTGAAGGAGCGGAATAGAATCGGCACTAATCTATGAAATAGAAAACACCGTATGGTTATATTGTAGAAAATCCAGTGATTCAATGAAGTACGGAGAATACAATAAGCTATCTCTTTAAGAAAATGTATCGACCTATCGAAGTGGTCATCGATTAGCAGTCACTATATGTCCGTATTTTATGTAGCAAACGTTTGTGTGTCACAGAGGGCAGCTGTTTCTAGCGTCATCTCAATGACGGACGTAAAGGGAGTAATCTTCTTGGTGTCAGGAATTACATTTACCAAAATACTTTGCTAAGGCAACTGCCGGAAACAGTACGGCCACTCTGAACCTTTTAGCATACGGTGTCCACATTTTTTTTTCCTAGACAGAAAGTTGCAGCATCCCAGTGCACCGCTACGAAATCAATATATTTTATGGCAGAACTTAACCGGAGGCAACCTCTCATGTCGACGCCATATTTATCGGGTCGCACACTTTATTGCCATGAAACTCCGTGATGCCATGTCTTTGTCATAGTTCCGAAATTCCTGTGCGACCTTCGAGATCGTCCCCCGCGTCCCCCTTGATGCCACTAACACCATCCCATAGATGGTGTACTAGATGCAACGGTTTATTGAACACACTCGCACCTACGCCTCGAGAGGACGCAGGACGTTTGAATTGCGTACATTATTCCCCACTTTTTCTTACTGGTGTCGCAGTGCCGATATGATTTCGTATACCTTCGTTTAGGACGATGCCAAGGTTAAATCTATGTTCCTTTCCTTCTAGTCAAATGTACTGACCCCTGTGGCTTTTATCGAACATTCTGAGTATACAGATGTATATGCAAACGCACACACGACCATACGCAAAGGTAGCAATAAACTACCCCCCAACCCCCGTAAAAAAAAAATTAGAGCAGTTTCTCACCAGTGGTGCCCATGGCCCGTGTAGGTGGTGCAGAGTTGGGAAATCTTCATTGTTTCTTTTTTTTTCTCTCATTTTCTGTTTTTTTTCTCTTGCAGTTTTTCTATCCTTATTTCTATTGGAGAGTGCGCAACACCCTCTCACGGATTTCTCGCTTGCTTTGTTTTTTTTTACTTTCTATACGTGGTTTGTGTTAAGGCGTTTGCCTATCCAAAGTAGTAATATCTGCAATTAATATCATTATCGAGCTGCTTGAAGAACAAGAGGAAGGAGACTTCTGTTTGTCATGAGCGCGCGCTCAATATATACAGATGGCTCTGCTACATGTTGTTTTTTCCCTGCGTTAAACTCCAAGCAACCTCTATGCGACGACAACAGCGTATGACAGCCTGGGCGCTAAAGGGCTCCGCAATTAACGTTTCTATAGGTACACCCCTGATTACGTTCGCTTCTGGCACCTTATTTACCCATTCGATTCGCTTTGGTACGGCAGTTCACATTACACCACTGACGTCTCTTCCACTTAGGTACAAAAGCAATTTTCGATTAGGCCCCTGGCGCAGATACAGAAACGCACATCATTTCTTATCTTCGAGGAAAAGTATTGTGCAAACTATACAAACTGAATTGAACAAGCCTCTGCCGTATCAAAAAGCAATGGAAGGCAAAACTGCGGAGCATTCATGAAGCCGCCCGTCTGATTTCGTGTGAAATGGGGGAGAACACGTCTTTTGCATGTTCTTTGCTTCCTTGTTTTGTTTTCGAGATGGGAGAGGGGGTGGGGGTGAGGTAGTGACACCTCGGGCAGCGCGTCGAGCCATTTGAAACCGCAATCTGTCGGGGTACTCAGTCAGGCCGCGTGTACTAAATGTACCAGGCCGATGACGTCCCGCCGAATGCGAGAGGCAACGCGCATGGGAAACGCTGGAGGTGCCGTAGATAACGCGGCGTGAACTGATAACGTCCGCAGCCATGCAGGCGGTGTCATCGACTACGGGACGCACCCACGACAGCAGAGTCAGAGCAGAACACTTAGCGCGTCCTATTACAAAACCACCAGAAGAACCCTCGTCTAGTGCTACTATATCGAAGGACAAGTACTACCAAACCACTGGCACTAAAATTAGTCACGTAAAAAAAAAGTAGACGCTGGTGATGGCCACATTTTAGTTGTAGCTGCGATGTGGACATTTTATTCCCTAAAATGGGGAAGGGACTAATAGGCGGGACAGGTTATATGCTCATTTGCATAGCCGCCGTCCTGGAGCCACATTACAGGTGTAGTGAATTCATCACCTCCACTAAACGTGATATCAACGAGACGCATTCCCGAGCTATCGGCTTATATCTGTCTAATATGGCCACACACAAAAAAGTGCATCGCCGAAGTGATTCATCTTTCGGCTTTAATTGTATGAAAGGAGAAAAAAAGAAAAAAAGGAGTTCTCAGAGATCCAGAAGCTTCTTACACTTTATTCATCTATGGGGACCATGAAACACGCAAACAAAAAAAATCAATCGTCGATCGCCTCGAATAACAAAAAAGCTTTTATTCCGCCATGGGCTTGCTTAATCTTTTTGTTTAGTAGTTTAATTCCATCGGCTTTATTCAGTGGCGCATCTGAAGAGTTGTGCAGCCTGTCGTCGGTTCAGCCTCTCCCGTGGGTATTTACGAACCTCATCTATCCAGCGGAGGGACATCAACACCATCCCGCCACGGCCATGCGTGGTTCCAGCCGGAATTTTCTACGTAAAAGCAAATACGTGTTGCCTTATCCAGCGGTCCCAATGGAGGTCGTAAAAGCTGATCGTGTTGGGTGCTCGCCGATACTTTATCGATAAAAAAATCGAATAAACACTATTAAAAATTGCATGAAAAGTCACTCCACTGGGAGAAGAAAAGTCAAGGCAAACAAATAAGATTGAAGGGGAATACTGTAGAGCAGCTAGCTCTGTTTGACCAGGTAGGCTTCATTGCGAGCTGCTGCTTTATAAAGCGATCGCACAAAACCTGAACTGAATGCCAATCGGCTAATGGCATCCAAGCCATGATAGCCGAACGGCCGTTGCTCTGAAAGCTCAAGCACGTTTTTCTCTTGAGAAGCACGGTCGCATTTGGCTGCTCGTGGAATGCCGCCCAAGGCCTGCTGTAGCCACGTCATAGCGACACATTAGGCGGATCCATTTAGGGAGCCCACCATACCGATATCTAATGCGCCGCGTGGGCCAGCAGTCTTGATCACTGCCTATCTTATGGGCTATTAGGGCTCTGCGGAGAGTCTTCGTTGCTCGTCATTTGTATATAGAGTTATTGGGAACGTCTCGTACTTAAAATAACGTTTGCTTCATTGTTGTTTTAACTTGACTTCACCGAAAGGCGTTCTTTTAAACCTGGTGCTTTCTTAACTTGGACTTTATTGCCGTTTCCACTAACCAGTAGACATCTTGCCAAGGAGGGTATCTCTGCAAGGCTTCAAGGTTTTATATTGGTGTCAGTGTTTCATAAACGCCTTAAGATTGAGGTCTACCTAATCTGTGGGAAGAATCACTCATCGATGCTGTAGACATTAGAAGCCAAGCGTAAGTCTCCAGGCTATAGTTAATTGTTTAACATACTGGCACCATATTTAGGCCTATAGCACTTGTATCATAATATATATTTATATATGCTAGAAAGACAACAAAAACTTAAAGACACTTAAAACAGGCACACACTCAGAAAGCAAAAACAAAAACTAAGCAGTTTACATATCAGTAGCATTCTCTTCGTTTGCAACTGAAAAAATTGGTAGATCCCATTTACCCTGAGAATCGAAGTTATGCGAAGCATGCTAAGGGCAGGTAACCATGTTGTAACTTTTTATTGAGTGACAGGTTATGAAATCACGCCAAATGTATGTACAAATGTTGCACGCACAGACATACGTGTGTCAATTGCAGACGTTTACACAATCAGTTGTCAGCACTTGTGCAACAATGCGAACAGGGACATGAGTATTAGAAACACCACAAGTGATAAGCTGATATGAAGCGCTGGGTCTCGGGAAGGCTGGACGCTCCTACATTAAGCAACGTCAGCGCATGGCACCTATATACTATATATATATATATATATATATATATATATATATATATATATGTAGTGTAATGATATATGTAGTGTAATGATATTAAATAGTGGGGCTCAGGCAAGGGCGCAGGCAGAGGGACGGAAGACGACGAAGAGGAAGCAGAATAATATTACTAAATATACGGACTATCAGCACCTAACATACCCCTGGAAACCTCAGTGGAGTCAATCTAAAAAGTTAGAAGTTATTTTAACCAAATTTCGATGTCGTGTCCCTCCATTAAACTTTTACTTGCACAGAGCTGGTCTGGCGATATCCCCCCTGTGTCCATTCTGTGAAGAAACGGAAACAATAGAGCATTACTTTATAACATGTAAAAACTATTCATTAATTAGGAAAAGACTTTTAATTGTTCCGTTTCAAGCAGTAGGTTTAAATTTAACTGCAGATAATGTTCTAAGTTTCGGTGCCTTTAGCTTGGGACATTGCCACAGGAGCGTATTCGATGCTGTATGCAATTTCATTCGAGAATCAAAGCGCATGTCATAATAATGCCTGCTTAAATATATTTCTGACGACACTTGTCTAATTTTGAATGAAATTTGCATATTCATTTGATTGTGACCGGGTGAGATAAGCTCGATTGTCTGGTCTACTCAAAATTTCTGTCTTCCACTGTAGTATTACCTCACCTTTTCTCTTCTTGATTCAATCTTCAATTATTTGTTTAGTTTAATATTCCTTTTTAGTTAATTATTATTTTCTATTACATCATTAGTTTTTTCATTAGTTTTTAGGATACTTCTAGATTTCATGGCCAATCCCCCATAGTGGGTATGTGCCAGTGCGAAGGGGCAACAACAACAACAACAACAATAAGAACAGCCGGCCTGCAGCAAAGGCGTTGTCTCTTATTTCTCGTCGTTACAATGGCGCAGTCGACGAAGAAAACGGCTTACGTCTCGGTTTCGTCATCCACAACGCCCGCCGACGTGCAGCCGCGGTAAGCGTCGCTTGAGGACGGCGTCAAGCCCTCCTCGGCAGCTGTTTACTGACACCACCGTTCGGGGACGGCGTCAAGGCCTCCTCGGCGGCTCCAGCACCCGTTACCGGTACCAGTTCACCATAAGGAACGCCGTCACGCTTCTTCGCTGATGGAACCCGCAAGGCGTCCGTCGCGGCCAGCATCGATCCCAGTACCGACGGATGGCGTCCAGGCCTCCGTTGTGGTTCCGGGAAACTTGTCCTGGGACGCGACACGTCGCGGCAACCATGCGCACGGGCCTCTCTCACCTAGGGATGGCGTACATGCCTCCTCCATACCTGGCAACCTGTCGGCGCTTCAAGCACCCACCGTGTACGGCGTCGAGGCCTACCCGGCGGCGCAAGACCGCTTCATCTACGCCACAGTACCAGGTCACAACTCATCACATGGGTTCCGCTTGCCTGGGAACGTCGTTGACGCTTCCAGCGCCCTGGAACCCATGTCCACGATTCCTACCACAGCTGGATTTCCAAGGGACGCCGTCCACGCGTCCTTGGTCAGCAATTGTACCACCTCGAGTACCGCAGTCACTGTATCCTCCGCAGAGGCGGGCCTTGGCTCTTCGTGCGGATCACACGACAGCGCAGCGGAGCTGCAGCATACCATCGCGCAACTCCGCGTCACGACCAACGCCCTCATAGCGTCGAGCTCCCAGCTATGTCCTGCCATCTTGCCAACATTGTGCGCACTCAATGCCATGTTGGCTGCGGCCGCCTCACAAAACTTCGAGGTAAGCTCGCCCGAGAACCGTCGCAATCTCGGGCGTTCTCTCACGGAGGTATCAGAGCAAGTGAACTGCTTGGCGTGGGCACATCTCGGAGTTTTGCCCGCAGTCCCGCCATCGCCGATTTCCTTCGAGCTACCGGAGTTTCGCGGCTTCCAGGACGATGCCAAGGAATGGGTGGCAACCGTCAACGCTGTCGGAGATCACGCAGCGTGGACGGACCAAAAGAAGTGGGGCATGGCCATAGACCGCCTTCGGAATGCTGCCGCGGCTTGGCATCGATACGAAGGCGTGCGGCAGACGTCCTGGGTGGACTGGAGTGACAAGCTCATAGCTGCTTTTGGACGGAGTCACCATCACCTCTCCACGACCACCCAGTCTTACGCGACCGCTACCGAGAATAGATCCCAGAAGGAGACCACCCTCGCGGCTTCAGCTGTATTTTGCAGCTTCCCGACAGCCAATTTAACCACCTACCCTGGGACGAACAACCCTACAGTGTTGACCCTCACTTCGAAGCGACATCTCCTGATATCACGTCAGTCTGTGGCCGAGTGTGCGGACGTCTGCCACACGCTAAGCGCCGCCTCCTTCAAAGTCACTGTCAACAAAGACCTACCAGAGAAGGTAATACTTCCGGTTAGTGACAGGTCATCTGACAATGAAGGCTCTACTGCACGTGAAACTATAGGAATAAACAGCTTGAGCATGAGTCCGACAAAGGCAGTGCTGCAAGAGCACGCGTTGCCTCTCAAGCTGCAACCTGAACTCGGCTCTCAGATGACTACAAAGACACCCCGACGCCCCTTGCCACACCGCAAGCAACGCAGGCGTCGACGCTCAGTGCAGCAGGTGACGGTGCAGCGTGGACTATTTCCAGCATTTGTAACACGACTGCGACAGGATGCTCAAACCGACGAGATTAAACCAACGCGGCCACTTTGCAGGAGTCTGTATCTCCTGCTAGCGGCATCTTGTCCAAGTCAACAGCGTTGGCCCCATCGTGGACGACGCCTGCACCGACCATCACGTCACAGCCAGTGTCGTCCTCCGGAATCTCCTTCAACAAACTTCCATGTGAAATATCAGCTTGGCCGAGCCCGGCCACCCCGGAATAGTCAATGCCGCCCACCGGAGACATTGTCGGTAGCCCACGAGGCTCGCAGTCGGGGCCGAGTGTAATGATAATAAATAGTGGGGCTCAGGCAAGGGCGCAGGCTAGGTTACGGAAGCCGAGGAAGACGAAGTCAGAATAAGAACAGCCGGCCTGCAG
This sequence comes from Rhipicephalus microplus, assembly GCF_043290135.1. NCBI lineage: Eukaryota > Metazoa > Arthropoda > Arachnida > Ixodida > Ixodidae > Rhipicephalus > Rhipicephalus microplus. Next base: position 180,396 of record NW_027464832.1, read on the forward strand.
CAAAGGCGTTGTCTCTTATTTCTCGTCGTTACAATATATATATATATATATATATATATATATATATATATATATATATATATATATATATACAGAGAGAGAGACAGAGAGAGAGAGAGAGAGCTGCAATTGACGTTAACTCGATTTGATGGCTCTGCCGTAGTAGTACATGCATGCAATCTTTACAAAATTGGATAGCCAGCAATGCAACCACAACTGAGGTTTCAAAATTATCAGGGTCTATTTGAAAAGTATTCCGAGACCTTGAATGGCTCTGGCAGAATACTTGATTGCCACGCAGAATGCATGGGTCAAATCCTTGCTGCGACCATGCCATTAGTCTTCGCATTCGTCGGATCAATGCTACCCATGTCAGACCTTTCTTAACGTTCAAATTACCCATCTGTTGTTCATTGTTCCTGGTAGAAACTAAGTGTCAATCCCCTGTGGCACATACCAGCAAACCAGTGACAGACAGTGGCACATATCCGCCCGCGAGTGTGTGCCACTGTCTGGTGGGAAGTAGAGAGAGAGAATTTATTTACAGAAAGGTAGAGAGGTCGGCCTGAGCTATAGTTTGCTCTGGCCTGCTACTCTACACTGTGGAAGGGTGACTGGGGAGTGAAAGAGTGATGAATGACGATGGTAAGGTAGAGAGATTGATTGATATGTGGGGTTCAACGTCCCAAAACCACCATATGATTATGAGAGACGCCGTAGTGGAGGGCTCCGAAAATTTCGACCACCTGGGGTTTATTAACGTGCACCCAAGTCTGAGCACACGGGCCTACAACATTTCCGCCTCCATCGGAAATGCAGCCGCCGCAGCCGGGATAAGGTAGAGAGATGATATGTTCTTATTAGGCTGGGTAACTCTAAGGACGTGCATCCAGTCCAGTGGCTTCTAAGAAAGCGATGACGGCTCGTATAACCACATGTGTGCTGCTGGCTTCAGACCAAGGACCTAACACAACCTCGTCAGTTAATGGTCAACTAATATATCGGCCAATCGAAGCCTCAGTTGCTGACGTTCGCTTGCATATGCTGGACAGTCGCAAAATATATGTTCTAGCGTTTCTGGCAACCGACAGTGACCACAATTGGGACCTGTGTCATTGCAGTCAATCAAGTGGGTGTAACGTCTCGTGTAAGCCACACCGAGGCGAATGCGGTGGATAATGCATGAGATGCTTCGCTTTAACTTGTGAGGCATACGGAACTTTGTTTCCGGGTCCCATTTGTGAAGCCGCTTGTGCTGGTGTTCTGGTTTCTGCTAGTGCTCTAAGATGGAGTTGCGCATTACGCGTCGAAGTAGGATGTTAGTATCTTGTCGAGAAAATGCGATGCACACTTCCGGGGCACTATTTAAAGCTGTCTTAGCTTCAGCGTCCGCCTCTTCATTGCCCATTATGCCACAATGAGCAGGTATCCATTGAAATTTTACATGATGTTCATTTTTTGTAGCAATGCCAAAAAGCTCTGCTATTTCAATCGATAAAGTATGACATGGACCTTGTCTCATGAAGCCATCGATGGTTTGAAGAGCAGCTTTGGCATCACACAGTATCGTCCATTTACGAGAGGGTCCTGTCGACATGAAACGTATTGCCTCCCTAATAGCAACAAGTTCCGCGGCTGTTGATGTGGTCTTGTGATCTATCTTGAAAGGTCGAGCTATCTTCATCTGTGGGATGACAAAGGCTGCGGCGGAGGTATGCGACGTGGTAGATCCATCAGTATATACGTGCGCCACACCATCGTACATAGTATAAATGTGCAGCAGTGTAAGTTGCTTTAGGCCGATCGATGATTGCTTGATTGATATGTGGGGTTTAACGTCCCAAAACCACCATTTGATTATGAGAGACGCCGTAGTGGAGGTCTCCGGAAATTTCGACCTCCTGGGGTTCTTTAACGTGCACCCAAACCTGAGCACACGGGCCTACAACATTTCCGCCTCCATCGGAAATGCAGCCGCCACAGCCGGGATACGAACCCGCGACCTGCGGGTCAGCAGCCGAGTACCTTAGCCACTAGACCACCGCGGCGGGGTGGGCCGATTGATGATACAAGGGACTTCTTCATAATCCCAGGAATCTGAAGTATGACAAGTGGTCTAGGCAGGAGCCACGGAGGTGTCTCAGGAACACGTGGGGGAGAGAATATTGGCGGTATGATGTTCTCGAGCCACAATATAGCTCTTGAATAACTGCGGTCTCGGTGGCTGGCAGGGAGTGCTGATAGGGGATGTTGCCTGTGGTGAGTCAACAGACGAAGGTGGACTCGAAGAGGCTAGCAGAGCACATATAATTTGATTGGACAAGCGTGAGCTTCGGCGAGAGTTCCCTTGGGTGATGTGCATTGAGGTAAGCCCAAACATGTGCGCAACCCTTGAGCTTGGATGCTTTCTAGCGTGCTCGCACAACTGGGCTTCATGCTTGAAAGCACGGGCATGCTGTATCGTAAGTACCCTAAGAAAAAAGATTGGTACAGTTGCAGGAGAGTTGCCTCCGAAGGACCCCATCTTGCTCCGGCCATGACCCGAAGAACGTGGAGAAAACACTTGAGCTTTGACTTCAAGGCTGTGACGTGTTTTGACCACGATAGATTTCGGTCGAGGATAACACCCAGGGATTTGTGTAGCGTGACAGCATGAATTTCTGTTCCATTCACAGTTAGTGGGTATGTTTTCATGTAAATGCAAGCACTGCGCATTTTCCAGTTGACAGTGTGAGACCCTGACGACGTAGGTACTTTGCTGTGATGGTCACTGCATGTTGCAGTCGAGCACGCAGTTGGGGGCACGTAGCTGCAGCAGCCGAGATGCAGATGTCGTCCGCATATGTGCTCACCTTCACCGTGCCAGGAAGTTCAGTAGCAAGTCCAATCAAGGTGATGTTAAAAAGTGTCGGACTGAGAACACTCCCTTGGGGAACACGAACACCACGGTGAATGTTATAATGGTCTGTATCTCCATCGCTTGTTGACATATACACGGTACGGTCGCTATGGTAGCTCCCAATCCATGCCTACAGTGATCCGCCGATTTCTAGATCCTCAAGCGCACCAAGTATGGCATGATGTAAGACATTGTCGTAGGCGCATTTATTGTCAAGAAAAACAGCAGCCACTAATCTGCCTCGACATCTTTCCTGTTCAACATCAGAGACCAAGTTGATGACCCGTCAATGGCTGATCGGCCTGTCCTAAAGACATTTATGAACGCAGGAAAGCGATTATTGCTCTCTGAGAGCCACTCTAATCTCGACCATACCATCCTTTCTATGACTTTGCGAACGCAGCTGCTTAAGGCGATCGGCCGGTAAGATGAAAGCTCATTAGGGCACTTCCGCGGTTTAAGCAGTGCGATTAGGCGGCTGCACTTCCACTTATCTGGAACATTTCCTGACTCCCAGGAGGTGTTGTAGTAAGATGACAGGATCTGTCGTGCTTCTGTATCAAGATGGCGAAGTGCAGCGTACGTAATTCCGTCCGGCCCGGGTGCCGATGAGTGTCGGGAAAGTGAAATCGCAGCGTCCAGTTCCTGCGTTGTAAAAGGCACTTGGAGGCGTTCGTTGAAACACGGGGGCACAGTGGTGGTAATAGTTTGGGTCACAGTGTGAGTGGTGGAAACGACAAGGCTACAGTACTCCTTGGCTACCTCTAATTCACTCTGATCCTGATGTAGAGCCACCGCACGGAATGGCCAAATTTGTTGTGGAGAAGATTGTAGACTTCGTACTATCCACCAGATTTTAGAGAGAGGCTGTCTTGGGTTTAAAAAACCGCAGAACGACCTCCATCGTTGCCTGCCCAGCTTGTCGAGATGCCGAAGAACGTGTCGTTGAGCTTGACGACAGGCTGAGAGGTCTGACGGTGATCTTGTTCTTCTGTATCGCTGTTCTGCGCGGCGACGGACAGCACGAAGGGCCTCGTATTGTAATTCGATAGCTAATCGTTGCAGCGGAATGGTAACTTGTCTTGTTGTGTCACGCAGGGACGAAGAAATGATGTCTTCTACTTCGGATGGTGTAGTAGTGCGCTCACAGCTGGTTTTCACAGATGACTTGAAGAGACGCCAGTCTGTCTGATGAACGCAGCGTGTGGCGGAACGGCGGTACCACCTCAACTGAACATAAGTTAGCAAGTGATAACTACCGTGAGTCTCTATATCCGTGGACCAAGCTGCAGAAGACAGTAGACTCCTGTATACAAATTTAATGTCGAGGCAGCTGCAGTTAGAAGTACCCCGAATGGAAGTGGGCGATCCGTCGTTCAGCACCCTTAGTCCAAAATCACACATGAAGTCGCACAAATATCTGCCACGGCCATTCATTACAGTGGTACCCCAGAGCGGATGATGAGCGTTGAATTCTCCAATGACAATGTGGGAGCTCTGAGCAGCCTGAAGCACAGACCTAAGATGGGAGCAGTTCATCTTCGCACTTGGATGGATGTATCCTCCAATAGCTGACAACGTGCGCCTCTTATACTTTATACTCAAGCAAACGTAATCATTCGTTGTATGCGACAGAATGTCATGTCGTACGTACGTCATATCGCGGCGTACACAAACTAACACCTTGCTTGCACGGTGATCACTGCGAGACCAAAGCTGGACGTACCCAGATAAACGGAATGTAGAATCCATGTTTGGTTCGCAGATGACAATAACTGAGAACTGTTATTTCAATACCCGCTGTCTGAAATCAGAGAGACGGCCACGTAAACCACGAGCATTCCACTGCATAACAAGCGTCTGCCGCATGCGAACTTCGAACATCGAGGCCATGTTCGCTTACTGAAGAACAACAAGAAGTGGCTCCAGCACTTCAAGTAACTGGAAAGCAGCTTTAGCCGCCGGGGTGTTTAGACCACTAAGTATTTTGCGCATTGAACCCATCAAATTTCTAAGCATACTTTTCATGTCATTATTATCTATCTTGTCGTCCTGCTCGCTGCGTTCAGCAGCATTATGCGTGGAAGGCGTACACGTGGGTCTTGATGGTAAAGAAGGCCACTCCGCAGTATTACGGGCCGGTGGCTGGTTGGCTCGTCCATTTGTCGGCTGTAAAGGTATGGAAGCACAGACATCTTCATTTCTGGCCGCTAAAAGAAAGCGACGAGAAGGTGAAGCCTGGACGTTTGATGTCAGTTCTTCAACTCGGTTAGCACTGCTCCCTCGTTTGCGTCGGTGTTGTGAACGACGTATACTGCGCCGGACTGCCCTAGCAGCTTCTCTGGGCGTGGAGTGGTCCCTAAGCATCTTCTTCATGATAGTTATTTGGTTCCTCAATTTAGGACAGTCCTTTGAGGTTGCGTCATGGGTGCCCGTGCAGTCAGGACAATTTGTGGCAGCGTTGCAGTTGCCATCGTCATGAGTCCACCACATCCTTTGCAAGTTACCACAACCTTACAAACTGCACTGACATGCCCGAATTTCAAACATTTATGGCACTGTAGAGGCCTCGGTACATAAAAGCGTACCGGATGACGCACATATCCAAAGTTGACGTGAGTAGGCAACGACTCGGACTCGAACACTACTTTCATACAACGCGACCGTCCAAAGCGGTGAAAACCAATTACAGGAGCCGTCGAAGAAAGCAATTTCTCGAGGCTTGAGTCTGTGATCTCTTCGTTCACATCATAAATGACACCTATCATAGTTGCCTTGTACGCGGAAAACGCGTGCACTGGAGTGTTTCCCAGCTGGAAAATGGCCTTTAGCGTGTCCAGTATAGCCTTTGAAGTAACCTCTACCGACACGCATGGAATGCTTACACGCATGGAATGGTACCTGGAACATTATAACATCTATCCTGATGCTATGGCTGGTTTTCGACGAGGTCGCTCCTCAGTTGATAGCGTTATTGACTTAGTAACCTCTGTTCAACATCACAAAGCTCAGAAGCGGCTGTCGGTAGCTCTGTTCTTAGACGTGAAGGGTGCCTATGACAACGTGACCCACGAGGCTGTTCTCAATGCTCTTGAAGCAGCTGAACTTGGAGGTCGTGTCTTTCGATGGGTAAGAAGCTACCTCACAAAGAGATCTATGTTCGTTTTAACTGAAGATGGGTCTACGAATAAGTATTTCACAAGTCGTGGGGTGCCACAAGGCGGTGTTTTGAGTCCTACACTTTTCAACCTGGTTCTCGTGGGGCTCACTGAAATGCTGCCACAGACGGCTTATGTATCTCTCTACGCTGACGATATCTGCATTTGGGCGTCCGGCGTGACACGACCTCAAGTGCGCGCAAGAATACAGAAAGCGGCAACAATGACATTGACATACCTTCGCCAGCAAGGTTTGACAATCGCCACAGAAAAATGCGCAGCGGTGGCGTTTACACGCAAACCGATGTCTTTCTACTCATTGTGCATCGATGGCAGATCAATCCCATATAAGAGCACTCATAGATTCTTAGGCGTCATCGTAGATCGTGACCTAACCTGGAGCCCGCATGTCACATACCTGAAGAAAAAGCTCATTGGCATTGCGAATGTATTCAAGTTCGTCGCCGGAAAATCATGGGGCCCATCCGTGCACTCCATGTTGCAGCTTTATACAGCCCTCTTTCTCGGAACTCTCCGGTACAGCCTTCCGGTCCTGTCCAACACGTGCAAGACTAACATCCGTGCACTGCAAAGCGTACAAGCCCAAGCACTTCGGACATGCCTTGGCCTTCCAAGATGCTCATTGACAGTGTCAACTATTGTTATTGCACAAGAACAACCGGTCACAACGCACATCATTGTCGAGACGCTGAGAGCGCACATTCGGCATTTATCACGGCTACCGTCACATCATTTAGCGTGTTTGACAGCTCGGAGGCCCCATTCTTCGTACTGCGATATCGTGACAAAACATCAGGACATACTACCGCCTGGCTTCAAACTTGCCATGCATCCAGCAACTTCGCCATGGAGTCTTCGTCAACCTGACGTGCGCTTATCAGTTCCTGGAATCTTTAAGAAGGCACGCATGTCAACGCTAGCCCTGAAGCAACTGACTTTGCGTCTGTTGGACGAAAGGTACTTCGACCGCAAACATGTTTACACCGATGGCTCCACTAATTCCAACAGCTCCACAGGAGCAGTGGTTGTTCCATCTGAAAATATGTTGCTTCAGTACAAGTTTTCTCACACCACGACGTCGACAGCAGCAGAGCTCGCAGCACTTCAAGGTGCAGTAAAGTACATTCTTCACCAGGAACCTAACCAATGGGCCATCTTTTGCGACTCCAGGTCAGCCTTACAGTCACTACGGTTTGTTCTGCAGCACGGGCTACATGAACAATCAGTATATCAGATAAGGCACGACTACCACGAAGCGCTCGCGGAAGGTCCCGATATTGTACTTCAGTGGTTGCCGAGTCATTGCGGAATCGTTGGCAATGACCGCGCAGATGAAGCTGCTCGATCGGCTCATGACCAATACCAGCGCACGCCCATACCACTCTTGAGAACGGACGCTGCAAGGCTACTACAATCACTTGCTCGCCGTATATCTTTCCTACAATGGAATATGCAGGGTTTCTTCAACACGCACCTGTATTCGATCGACCCAAACTTGCAACTTCGTTTGCCATCCGGGTTCTGACGATGCGCTGAAACTTTACTGTGTCGCATGAGGTTGGGCGTGGCATTTACGAATTCGTACTCTCGTCTCCTTGGAATGGCGAGCACTTCGGCATGCAACATCTGCGCCTGCGAGGAAACGCTTGAGCACATTCTATGTCATTGCCCAGCATACCAGACCGAACGACGTATTATGGAAGCCAAGCTCTGTCAGCTGGATTCACGGCCGCTTACAGAAGAGAAGATCCTGGGACCTTGGCCGACGGCTTCCCATACGCGCAAAGCCACGAAAGCCCTCTTGTACTTTTTAAGGAACACCAAATCTTCACGACCGCTTGTGAAAGAACTGTGCGAGGCCGTGCTGTGTAGTTTCGAGCTGACTAATTATGCCTCTCTTTCTTACTCCTCTTCTTTTCTGTCTCTTTTCGTTCTATTATTCCCCTTTTCCCCCACCCCAAGTGTAGGGTAGCCAACCGAGCCAAGCTTGGTTAACCTCCCTGCCTTTCCTCTCTATTTATCTCTCTCTCTCTCTCTCTCTCTCTCTCTCTCTACCGACAGTATGTTCTTGCGTGTATTTATACGTATTTCCTCAACCTGGCCAGGTGCGATACGTTCGAAATACTCCGACAAGCTTTGCCTATTTAGAGTGTTCAGGAAGTCTGTCGTCGTTGTCGGCATGTACGAGATCGTGAAGGACCGCATGCTACTCGCCTTTTTCGGCGCCTGTCGACCGACCGGTCGGCGACGTCCTTCTGATCTTTCTTTTCAGACGGCGGCTTGGAACAAGGGTGAAATCACTGTCCGAGGCCATGTCTTCGGTGGAAGAGCCATCAGAAGCGTAACTGTGCACCACGTTGGGGCTGAAGCGGTCGCTCACATCGGACGCACCCTGATGAGATGGTCCAGGGCCCGGAAGCTGGGCGGTGTTTTGATCCCCCATTTTACTTGACCACGTCCCCCAGTGTTCTTGTTTCAGATTGCAGAAGTCGCACAGAAAATCGAGAAAACTTCAAAAACTGAACGCTGAAGCTGTTCTCTGCGATCACTTCTCGGTGGGAAGTAGTTTACGACTCACGGTACGGGATTGTGACAGTATGCATATCTTGACCAGCGCATCACATCCGTCAAATCATCTTACCCTCTCATATTATTAAGATCATCTTACCCTCCCATACTAATTTTGGCACCTTATTTAACTATTCAATTCGCTTTGGTACGGCAATTCACATTACACCACTGACGTCTCTCCCGCTTAGGTACAAAAGCAATTTCCGATTAGGCCCCTGGCGCAGATACAGAAACGCACATCATTTATCTTCGAGGAAGAGTGTAGGGCAAAGTATAGAAACTAAATTGAAGAAGCCTCTGCCGTATCAAAAACCAATAGAAGGCAAACTGTGGAGCATTCATAAAGTCGCTCGTCTGATTTCGTGTAAAATGGGGGAAAACACGTCTTTTGCGTGTTCTTTGCTTCCTTGTTTTGTTTTCGAGATGGGAAAGGGGGTGGGGGTGACGTAGTGACACCTCGGGCAGCGCCTCGAGCCATTTGAAACCGCAATTTGTCGAGGTACCCAGTTGGGCCCCGCGTACTAAATGTTCCAGGCCAATTTGATGGCGCACGCTACGGGATTGTGACAATATGCATGTCTTGACCAGCGCATCACATTCGTCAAATCATCTTACTTTCCCATACTAATTTTGGCTCAGGTGAAGTTAAGAGTGTGATCATGAGAGCACCCATACGAAGGCGGTTAGATAGATAGATAGGTACGTATACAGACCGGACAGACGTCAAAAGTATTTGCAGTTCGTAAACAAATGCTGTACATTTAAAATCTTCTAGTTGTGATGGATGAACTAAATTTTGCGTTTCTGTTTTATTTATTTAGTGTACAGACGCTCAATGCAGTGTTTTAACACCTACGAATCTGTTGTTTTTTTTTCGCTTCACAAAGTGAAAGAAAGAAAAAAGCAAGCGTGAGAATCTTGTGTTTCTTAATTTTCCATGTTTGTTTTTCTCACCCCTCTTCCCCCTGAACTCGAACGGCGTTCGTCCATCCTGAGTCTAATAGAATTCGTCTGATGTCTAGATTTCTCGCTCCGCTACCTTCTTTCTTCTGTCCCGACCGCGCCCACCAAAAACAAATTCTATTTGCCTCGCTTCTCGCGACGCCGAGGCGCGGCGGCTCAAGCATATCGCGTCCGTATATCTCGACCACATCGGTGCACACGCCCAGGCGAGCGAGGTTTTTGAGAAACTCGCGCTGGGCGCCCCGTCGGCCGATACGGAGAACCATAATGCAATAAATACACACACCGTGTCGCCACGAACAGGTTGTCCGGCCAGAAACAGCTCTAGGTGCGAGCGCATATCGCTTTTTTTTTTTTTTTTCGTCGAGGCAGCATAAAGGAATTTCATATGGCCGATATCCAAAGCCGGGCGCCAGTAAAATATTTACTGAAGCATGCGGTGAAAAAAACTTCGCGGAAAAGAAGTGTATGGGGTGTCGCGAGGGCGTGTATATATATTTGCGGTCGCCACACCCACTGCTGTACCGCTACTTCGGCTCTGCTGATTATTCGTGGTGTGTTTCTCACGACACAGTTCATTCGAGGCCGTATCTCCGCGATCGGTAACATAGGTGAAGCTGCCGTACACAGCTTCTTATCCCGTCGCTCGGTTCTCCAACATTCCGAGAAACCAGTTGGGCGATGCCCACTGAGAGAAACACCCTGAAGTGCGTAAATATGACGAAGTGAATAAACAATGGGAGATTAACGGAGGCGAAAGCAAGGAAAGAAGAACATGACATCGACTAAAACACTGACGGTCACACATTAGGCGGATCCATTTAGGGAGCCTGCCCCACCGATATTCCGTCCGGACTATCTCGATTCGAAACAACAGTCCTCTGCCACCTGTGGCTTGAATGTCGTTCACGAACAGCTTTGTATACCGAATCGGAATGGCCGACAGTGCTGCCTGTGTTCAATGTGGCAGCGCTGAAACCATTGCGCACGTCCATGTGATTGTCCACAATGTAGCTGCCAGAGACAACGGCTTTCAGCTACGTTACACGGCAAAAAAAGTTTCGGGGCTTTCTTAAGCTATGGACAGTATTCCGAGACTTCGCATTTATACTTCCATCTTCATGTTTTATTCTTCTCCCCTTCCCCCCTAATCACTTCTATTACGACAACTGTAATGAGCGAGGATGGACTTACAGAATAACACAAAGGTTGCCACTCATTCTTATAATTCGTCCAATACCAGTCATTCGCACGTTAAAGAACCCCAGGTGGTCAAAATTTCCGGAGCCCTCCACTACGGCGTCTCTCATAATCAAATAGTGGTTTTGGGACGTGAAACCCCACAAATCAATCAATCAATACCAGTCATTCGTATATTTCTTGTGTGAGATCCGAGCTTGACGTTCATCCTTGCCTGGTAATTACCATATATCCAGCTTTCGTCACTCCTTTGTTCGAAAAGTGGGATGATGCAAATGACTAGCCAAATATATACATATTATCAGTGTGGAAAAACCGAGTCGTTTCAAGGGCTATTCAGCGGGGCGCCGCTACAAATGCTTCTGTGCTCAGTTCCGCCTTAGTGAACGCCCACGTGCCGACAAGCCGCTTACAATTTGAATAGCTATCGTGATTGGCACGTACTACACGGTGTTTGATTACGACGGTTGGCCGAGTGCTATACCTGCCCTGAATCCTAATTGCCAGAGCTGCACGTTTCGCTCCGTCGTACTGGCGGGACTTCCTAAATTACGGCGATATTGTTCGCAGTTGTGTGCACCGATCGCGCGCTTTTAATACCATCACACATTTCTCAACGTCATCATTCATATTTTGCCACTTTATGAAAGTCGGGGCGATGCGCCGCGCTGCGCTCAACTCCCGTCATACCATGTCACCGAGCAATGAAATCGTTGACTGAGAGTATCCTAAACATATCATAACTGTTCAGGCTGGTGTACGTCGCAAAATGAAGAATTATTGTTGAATAATTGATTGATATGTGGGGTTTAACGTCCCAAAGCCACCATATGGTTATGAGAGACGCTGTAGTGGAGGGCTCCAGAAATTTCGACCACCTGGGGTTATTTAACGTCCACCCAAATATGAGCCCACGGACATTTCCGCCTTCATTGGAAATGCAGCTGCCGCAGCCGGGATTCAATCCCACGACCTGCGGGTCAGCAGCCAACAACTTTAAACCACCGCGGCGGGGCCCAGAAACGAAGAAAGTACCAGCGCAGTCCATCTAACACCCTAAGCCATCGTTCACACTGTCGATGAATTGAGCAACTCATTCGTGGAATGCCTTCCAACGAGTTTTGTTGCTAGCCGCAGGGTTCATCAAAGTGCCGACAAGCTTGTTTTCAAGACCATTTTTTCAACAAATGCATTCGCATGTTGGTGCTAATGCGTGATAACAAAAGTGCCGCAGGTGCTCTTATCAGTGAAATAAGTACTTTCATGCCAGCTACATCAGTGCGACTGTCGACGGATAACAATCTCGCCAAGGAAACAATTAAGTCGCCATTCTTGTTTACCTTAAAGGCCCCCACATCCGTCTTCTTCCGGTCTCTGCCAGTACAGTGTGGACAAGGCTGACACCACATGGCATGGGCCTGTCAGCTCAAGCCTTCTTGACTCCCAACTCCGATCAAACAAGAGAGGACTGAGAGGCAGCCCTGCTCGGCTGCCGGGACCTTGCGGCCCAACAAGCCATGGTCCTGCGTGCCAGGACTGCGGCCACGACCATTGGGGTCTCTGACTAGGGACTCCACCTAGTACTGTGGGGAAGCTGACCCACTAGGGGCTGCTTTTTTCCTATAAACTCTCTGTAAATATCGGCTTAACAATTGTTTACTACCACAACCACCCTCTATACATAACGGATTTATGAACACGAAAGCCACGAGTGCACTGAAGTCTTGCCTTGCTTTTTCCTGTGCTAGTTTATGGCAATGTAAGCGACGTTTGCTCTTCGTTCCCATACTGAGCGTAAAAACCTAATATTTAGCAAGACAAACAAAGCCAAATGTAGAAAGCGCTGACCAAATAAAGTGAACATGAAAACACGACGATCACATGCCAGGAACTATACATAGAGAAACAAAGCTCTAATTGACCACCTGTGCACTTACATTTTCGTAGAGCCAATGTTCCGAAAATACTAAAGATACATTGTGGAATTTTTCACGTCACGCGCGGAGATTAGGACGCGAAATTCGAAAACGGCAATCTTGACCTTGATTTTCTCCGCGAATAATGAGCTTATGACAGTGAAACTTATGACAATAAAGTTCTCAGAGTGCAGTTTATCAATCTAAAACAAGTCAGTGTTTCTCGTTAGTGTCCCTTTAAAGGCGAAGCTTAATTGTTCTCCAATTGATTTAATTAAAATTAACATCTGAGGAGCATAGAAAGACAAGATACGCTAGAGCCTGCTATCCAATCATCGCGATATTAGTATTGAAAAATCACAACAGAACAAGACAGTACAAAATAACACAATAAAAAAATCACGTGGACATTGCACTACATGTATATGGCATCTGTCCAATTTAGAACACAGAGGTTTCTTTCCTTGTTTGTTTGTTTGCTACTTTTGTTTATTTGGTGTGATTCAGGGGCGTAAGCCGACTTTTTTTTTCTTTTGGGGAGGAATGGAAGAAACCTCTTTTTTTAATGGGCATTGTTTGTCTGTAAACCATGGCGAAAAAAATTCGGGGGAAGGGGGTCACCATGCGCCTGGCTACGCCACTGCAGTGAAACATATATTCGCCAAAGCCATTGTGACCTGAAGCAAAAAAAAATTTATGACAAAAAATATGTTCACACAACGATTTTCTCGTGTCACTCCCAAAGCATATACAAGGTACACGCGAAGCAGAGTTCATCACCTTTTCCGTGTCTTTGAAGCTGGCGATCAAGCTCAAACGTCGATGGTCGATGTTTCGTGAGCCTTGAGGGGGGGGGGGGGGGGGGTGAGCGAAAGAAACACGCTAACGCGCCATTTATTAGCTGTTGCGTGCCTTAATATCTGTCAAGTGGCATACAGAGGACTCATAAATCGAGGGTCATTTTCAAGCCATCGTAGCACTCACGGGACGTTTCGGAGAATGCCGATTGAAAGACTGCTCTCCGTGCATTAGGGTGACCGATTTGTGAACAAGGTACGCTTGACCTGATCTTTCAGTCGCGTGTGCGTTTTCCAGACACGCGAAAATAGAGTTGCACTTCGCCCACGGATATGTCACTCCTTCGTTCATTTCCCTGTGCAAATGTGACTACCCAGGTGAACGCTCACCAGGGAAACGCCCAGAATGCTTTCAAGGAGATTACCAAGCATTGGCTCGATTGTACATGTAAAAGACTGCCTGACCGCACTGCTAGTGCCACTTTACATTCATTAGGTCGTGCTGATGACCCACTAAATGACAAGAACGTTACAATTACTAAGAATGGCACCCATTGATGTTGCATAATGACCTGCGGCTGACCTTTCTTTCCTCTTTATCTATTCCTTTTTCTTTTTCTTTTTTTCTTTTTGATGCATTGCTTTCATGGTCATTTCTCTGCTGGAAGCAAACACAGGAGTCTCAAGTGGAATTGGTCGCATTGGATAGTGACGTAGAAGATAATAATAACAATATCGGGGGTTTTACATCCGAAAACCACCATATGATTATGAGAGACGCCATAGTGCAGGGCTCCGGAAATTGTGACGATCTGGTAATACCTAATTTGCACTGACAACGAAGAGTAAAAAAAAAAAGCCTCCACGATTTCTTCTCCACTGAAATGCGAACGCCCCGGTCGAGATCGAAACCACGACCTTCTGTCCAGCAGCCGAGCACCCTATCCTCTGATCCACTGTGGTGGACAAGAGTAACATTTGGTAGTTTCTTTTGCTTTTGTTTTTGATAGCTGTTTAGTTTTTTCATCCATTTCTTCTTTTTGATTTTTTTTGTATGCTGCGCAAGTGTGTAATCTGGGCTAAAGGAGAATAACTTTTGTGACGTCTGATGTGTGTGTACGTGATAATTATTTCAAGCAAAAAAAACTATCACAAAGATGGGCGTGTTCCTGGACGCGGCGTCATTTAGATGAAATCAAGCGCCCGCGGGGCTCTCTTTCATTATTCGTCTCCATACGAGCTCTCCATGTGATACATAGAACTGTTCCCAAGTTAACCGACATATCGCGTAATCTTCGCGAAACGCTAAGGCGTATAGTTTTTCATCCCGCAGTTATAACGTACTACGTTATCTGACTTTAGGAACAGTGGCAAGTAACCAACGCATCATTAATCAACGCAGCAAGCTGGTCGCAGAGGGAAGAAACTAAACTTCGTACTATAGAGAGCATGCTTGTGTAACACAATGTTTTTGCAGCTGATGATATCGAGTTCACTGTGCAAAATAGTTCAACCTTACCCGAGTGTTTTTGCGAAGGTTGAAAATATATGTGCCTAACGTGCTTATGTGTTATTCGAAATGAAAAGTAAGTAAACTGGCATAGCATTTTTATCAATGCGCATGATCAAAGGGGCACGTGGCCGGTATTTCGGTGGTGATGGGCTCCATATAGTGCTCCCTTCCGTATCTGTCCGCTATGTCTCTTTCTCTACATCTCTCCCTTTTTCTCAACATTCAGTATTGACAGGCTGATAAACTTGCACACACACACACACACACACACACACACACGCACGCACACACGCACACACACGCACACACACACGCACGCACGCACGCACGCACACGCACGCACGCGCACACACGCGCACACACGCACGCACGCACGCACACACGCACACACGCACACACACACGCACGCACACACGCACGCACACACACACACAAACACACACACACAAACACACGCGCGCGCGCGCGCGCAAAATTTTTCTGCCGCCGAAAACATCATCTCTCCCTCCCCAATTTCCCCACTTCGCGTTCTGGTAACACGTCCCGCCCAAAGCCGGAATCCTGGATAAACCCCTGGACAGGCCGTATGCTGTGGTGGTTGTTCACTTTAACTGGCCAGCCGGCCCTCACCAAATGCGGATGGCTGCTCTCTATACGAATACAAGTTCTATTATGGCGAATAACGCAATAACGGAGATAGACGCTAATGACTCCCTCAATCAGCATCACCGACATCGAAATATTAAACGAAGACCAAAACAACAACGGAGTGAACACCGTATACACCAGACTGTCGCATACGGAAATAATTACAACCCGCAAATTCTGCGAGCGGAGCTGCCCATCTGGGGCGTGCGCGCACAGCGCGGATCCTCGAACCGGCGGCTCATCCTTGTCCGGGCTCTGACCTCCTCTCCCTCTTCACCCCGCATCAGCAGCAGGATCAGCATCAAAAAGAACTACAACACGAAGAAGGGGCCACACTGATGACGAACGCGTGCGGCAAGCCCGCGGCCACGTCGTTAAACAAACAAGTTTCCTCCGCCATCCACGCCCACTGCTCAACGAAGCCGCGCCGTTCTTGTTCTTCATCTCGGCTAGCTGGGCCGGCATCTCGTTTGGTCCGGCTGTGATACACAGCGGTGGTGCCCGCTCCTCGCGAGGAGAGAGATGATCCGAGCGCAAATCACTAATGAAAAGAAAGGAGCGAAGAAGAAAGAAGGGGCCGAAGGAGGATAGGGACTGCATCCCACGTTCGTATACATAAGCACGCGCGTGAACTTTGTGCAGGCGTCTCTCCCGAAGGCTCGCTCCGTTTGCTCTTTTACTCGTCTTCTTCTTATGCTCCCCCTCTTCATCCTTTCTTCACTTCCGCTCATTTTGCTTCTTCGTCTTTTTGAGCGGCGCCATTCGTGATCCATTGTTGCGCGGTGAGCTCGCTCACGAAGCCACCGCTGACAGGTGAAACCCCTGTGCCTCCCTAAGTTATGGCCGGAGTGTTATACCCGCCGGATGAGGTCGGCCGTCTAACGCGCAGAGATGCCGACGAGCAACCACGTTCAGCTGCAGTGCCGCGCGGCACTTCGAAATTCTTTAACACGAGTCGAATGCACAAATACGGGCGGTGTTGACTATACTGCGCGCTTTAGTTTTTGTATACATTTATGCTCATCGCGATATTTATTGGTTACACCCTGAAGACATTGCGGGGTTAGGGATCAAAGAATCTTTACTGTTGCAAAACACACAGATTGTCCCGTCTTTAGCGCTAGAGGTGTCCCTACTTGCCAACTAGAATTTAGAATTGAATTCGGGCTAATACAAGCGTACATCAGCATCATGTGACTTTGTTCCCTATAGATAGCTCGCCCGTGATGTCATGCACGCGGCTTTTTAACGCACACCAGCATGACACGTTTTCGATGACGTATAAGAATGGCACATTTGCGTTGCAGTTAACCTGTTTCAATACAATAACGACGTGTCCGGGCATCTGCGCGTGATTAGTGGACGAACATGCATGTTATGCACAGATAACATGAACGTGACAAACAAACTTCGAGTCGAACCATGTAGTGCACCAATGCATGGCGGTTCTAGTGAAGTCATCAGCATGCAATCTTTGGGAAATGATTTGTGCTGCTACATTCTGTTGGCGCGGTTGCCTTGCAACTTCCCAAAGGTAAACATTTCATACGGGTCCTTTCACATGGGTGGTGTCGGACTCTATGGAATCCTGTTATGTGCACGACTATTCATTCTGTCAAGTAGTTTCGACGTCTGGTTGTTACGATATCCACAAAATTTCAGCCCTCGTCCTTTGGTAATCAAAGCAGCTGTACGTGCGTTGCGCTGACTAGATATATGGCAGCTAGGGGACTGAAGATTCGTCCATAATGCATTTTGTTGCGTCCTCCTCTTACGCACTTTCCATAACTCCGTCTCCTTGAAAGCTTGTAGGTGTGGGCCGCCTGAAGGGGGCGCATTTACTAACATCATTCTGTTTTCATTAGGGCCCCGCCGCGGTGGTCTATATAAGGTACTCGGCTACGGAAATGCCGGTCGCGGAATCAAATCCCGGCTGAGGTGGCTGCATTTTCGATTGAGGCAAAAATGCTGTAAGTCCGTGTGCTCAAACTTGAGTGCATGTTAAAGAACCCCAGGTGGTTGAAATTTCCGGAGTCCTCCACTATGGCGTTTCTCATAATCATGTGGTGGCCTTTGGACGTTAAAACCCCCCATATCAATTTTTATTAGGGGAGTTTATATTCAGACGTAAGTATCAGGTGTCTCTCTGAGCATTCCCTTATTTAATACGGCATATAAAACAAGAGGTTCAGAAACCCCCGGGACCTACGTCACTCGTGACATCATAAATCGTGTCACAGATTGCCATGTGTTGAAAAAAGCCTGGTCCCCGATTGCAAAACTTTCTATTACTAGAGAGCAGCCGGCTTTCATCACCTTCAAATGCTACAGCGTGAAACATGCTGCCGAGCTTTCAGTAATTATAATAATAATTAACGCCAACCAGAGAACCTCGGCTAATATGCAGAGGGTTAACGAGGTCTGGTGTCATAAGCCGTCATCACCATGGCCCGCATTATTACCTTCACGGCATGGCACAGGGCGGGAGCGATCTCCGAATGCCAAACTCATGAAGCTGTCTTAATACCATCGCTCTTTTTGATCTTTTGATGCCCAATCAGGGCGGACATCTGTTATGTTACTCCACTCGCTCGGATTATATAGACGCCATGACTATAATCCCGCACCTCTCACCTATTCTTCGCCATGATAATATCACTTATGGTGACCTCCTTTTGCACATCAACGTGATGCATATCATTCACCCGTTGTGCATTTTCACTTGTATATTGCACTGTAGTCATGCTTATCATATTGCGAGATGCCCTCAATTCATTGTGTAATCGCCTGACGCACGTGATACATCGCATAACTTAAGAGAGAGAGAGAATAAACTTTATTGGGTTCCAGCATGCGGGATTCCCTCCGGCCGCGCAGGGCGTGGGGTTCACCCTATCTCACGTTACACTAGAAGTCCTAATGTCACGCGGGCCTAGACCTCAAGGCCTTCGTGCCCCGTCGCCGCTCGGGTTACTGGGGGTGTCCCCCTTTCGCCTTTGCAGCGCCAGTGCGACCTCGAGCTGCCGGACGGCCCTTCGCTGGTCTTCTGGGTCCGTAGACCCCACACGCTGTTCTACTTGCGGCGGTAACACCGGACCGTCCGCGCTGTCTGCGTCACATCCCCAGAGTATGTGAGCCAGGGTGGCTCTCGCGCTCGCGCACACACTGCACATTTCACTCACGTAGAGTTCGGGGCACACGTGTCGCGCTAGCGATGGGGTCAGCACAGTCTCGGTTTGGAGCTGGCGCAACCTCACCGCCTCCCACCGGGTAAGATCCCTGTGCGGAGGTGGGAAGCCACGCCGTTGCTCCCTGTACCACGCGAGGATGTCGCCGTAATCGAGCAGCTGCTCCTCGCCTTCTTCTTCGGTCGCCGTCGTGTCTTCGGAGGCGGGCACGGCCGCGGTCCGGCACGTGGCGAGACCACGGGCCGCGGCATCCGCCTCCTCGTTGCGGTTCGGAGATCCTGGTATCAGGTCCCTACCCATGTGAGCCGGGAACCATTTTAGCGTCAGCCTCGACTTGGACTCGTCGCTTGCCAACGCCCTAGCAGCCGCCCCGCACACGGCTCCGCGCGAGAAGCTACGGATGGCCGTCTTGCTGTCACTGAGTATTGTCCGCACGCCCGGGGAGCGCGTCGCCAAGGCTATCGCCATCTCCTCGGCCTGGCTCGCGCTCCGCGTACGCACGCTGCATGACGTGACGATCTTGCCCGTCGTTGCGGCGACCGCCGCCGCCACGTAGGCGTCCTTGTTCTTGACTTTGGCCACGTCCACGTAGACGGCGCCCTCGTCGTTCTGATGTTGCAGCAGCAGCGCCCTGGCTCGCGCCGCTCGTCGTCCCTCGCTTTCGCCGGGACCCATGTTCTTTGGCAGCGGATACACCACCAGTCTTCGCATGGTTGACTCCGTGAGTGGAGACGTTTCGTGGTCTTGTTCCTCGGGGGAGGACAGGCCCACTCGTTCCAGCAGCCGCCTGCCGACCGCGGTGCGGCCCAGGCGCGTCAATTGAGCAGTACGTTGGGCCTCGCCGATCTCCGAGAGCGTGTTGTGCGCTCCCAGAGATAGCAAGGCCGTCGTCTTGGTGCCGTTGAGCAGGCCCATGGCACCCGCATACGCCTTGCGGATGGCCGCGTCGATTCGCTTCCTCTCCGCTTCCGTCCACTTGTGAAAGGCCCCCGCGTATGCTGCGTGGCTAACTGCAAAGGCCTGCAGCAGTCGCAGGAGGCTCGCTTCTCGGATTCCTCGGGACCTCGACGTGACCCTCTTGACGAGTCTCGTCGCTATCCCGATCTTCGTTACTATGTGGTTGGCTGCCGTCCCGTTCGTGCGGTGGGCGTCCACGTACATGCCTAGTACTCGGAGGCTCTGGACGTGCGGGACCGGCGTGCCGTCGCTGGCTCGGACGACTATGTTGCGTTCCGCTTCTTCCGCGGCCCGCTTTCTCCATCTTCCCGGTGGTGGGAGCACCAATAACTGGGACTTCTGTGGCGAGCACTTCAGCCCCGTGTCTCTCAGCGTGGTCTCCACGGCGTCGATCGCTGCCTGCAGTCCGGCCTCGATGTCGCCGTCACTGCCGCCCGTCGCCCATATCGTGACGTCATCGGCATAGATGCAGTACCGGATCTTCGGTCCGAGCGCGTCAAGGCTCTTGGCGACGGCGATCATCACGATGTTGAATAGAAGCGGGGATATCACGGACCCTTGTGGGGTTCCGACGCTTCCTAGCTCCCTCTCTTCGAGTCGTTCGCCTCCCACCTCTAGCCTCGCCGTGCGACGAGTGAGGAAGGATCTTACGTAGTCGTACGTGCGCTTGCCCATGTTGAGCTTTGCCACGCAGGCAAGGATGGCCGAGTGCTCCACCTTATCGAAGGCGCTCTGCAGGTCCAGGCCGAGAATGGCCCGGTTGTCTTTCTGCGGAACGCCTCCGGCTGGCTCTAGTACCTCGCGTTGCAGCAGCAACATCGCATAACTTAACTGTGCCAACTTTTCAACAGCTGTGCTGAAGCAATAAAACTGACATAACTTCATCTGCCGTGTCTAGAGGCTTATCGTCATTGTTATTTAGTCGGAGCACGTGCAGTTTAGGTACGAATATAGAGCATCTGGTAGCGCTCCCCCCCCCCCCCAAAAAAAAAAGCAATGCGGTGTCAGACTGAGTCTGAATCTGAGTACGAGTAACAAAGAGAACGACTAACAAAGGTAAAAAGCGTTCTTCTCCGCCTTCAACGAGAATGTTTACCTGCGCCCGAACGGAGCATCTCGCGTCCTGCGGCGTTTAGGGACCCCCCGACTATGCACAAGTAGCCTCGCATGCATAGCATGCGCGGTGTAATGGTTCGGACGAATCCGGTTCTGAGCATTAGCCGTCGCCTTCTCCCATGCACGCAGCACAAGGGGGTCCTCTTCTTAATTACGTTCGGTATAGGGGAGTGCGCCTCACGTATCATTATGTCAACAAGAAGCTTTCCGCACGTCGTTGGGGTACAGCGAGCCCTCCGGGACGCGGCTTCTGAGCCAGATGAGAAAGCATGTACCAGGAGGTCCGCCGCGCGTCGTCAAGGCGCCTATTAACGACTCGCCGGAGACCTTTTTATGTGGGAGGGACGCGCTCAGCCGGCGTTGATCCATGTTAGATGGCAGCCATCCCTTGTACCGATGCACGAACGGCATCAAACAAAAGCGCGAGACGATATTTTTTAAATGTATCTTCCTCGCATCAGAAGCAAAAGGCTGCAAGTTAACTCGTCGATGTATCGTCGTTTCCTCCGATGCCTTAATCAATTGCCGTTCTAGCCTGGGTGAATATACGGTAACATCGTGTACTGTACATCGATAGGAGAGCTTAAAAAGGATGATCCTAAGATTAGGACGTCGATACACGTCGCTACGCTGCTCCGAAATTTACTGTCTGTAACGTAGGGCGCCCGCAACGGTTTCAAAGCAACGGTGTCTGGGTGCGTTTAGTCATGCGTGTAACGGCTGCTTCCCGCGGGCTACGAAGAGCTTGTGCGCCGTTAAACTCCTCGTACATCATTCATGGTAATAAGCGTTCGTTACTGCAACGCTTGCCACTACGATAAAGAAGTTACAGAAGATTACATGAAAGCTTTGAAGGGGATAAACTTTCAAATTGAAGCGTGTTGGAAAACTTGACCGGCGATCTGGAAGGGTGAGCTTCAAAGGCATCGTCTTGAGAAGAACATAAAGATACTGCCGTGCCACTCCCTAGTCGTTTTCGCACCGGCAGGACTATAAGGTGTTAACGGTACAATCACCTGTATATACAGCCATTAAAAAAAGTTTTGCCGGCTAATCTTCACGCGACGCCTGCAGCTTATGTGCTGCTAAAGTCGGTGTGGCTGATTACTTCGCTGGTAAATCACATGACATACGCCTCTTCGCCAAAGCAGCCAGAGCGAACTCTGACTGTCTGTAGACAGCGGATATTAACATGTCATCTTCTGTCGACGCCGGGTTATTAGGCATTACGTTTGTGGTAGTGTACGTTGATTGCTGTGATTACTGTACGGTGCACGCATGTCAAGATAACATACTGCATTGTTTAACTATGTGCAAACTAAATAGCGGAACCTTGATATAGCTAATATAACGTAATATTGTAGGTGTAGAGCTCAAAACGATCCACTGAAGACATCTTTATGTACGCAGAATCTTCCCATCGTACGTGGGTGGGCTGCCCAGTACGGCAGTCCACTGTTCGACGAAGACGGCCATTAAGCACGCGTGCCATCTATATATGATGTGATGTTAGCTGAAGGAGAGACTTGTGCGTTCGAAACGTAGCTATATGAATGTTCGATGGTGACAACATGGGCTTTAACTCACCACGTCTGGCTAAAGAGGTCGCTTATAGCGACGTGCATTTATACCTCCCGAGTTACGGCACACCGTACTTTTTTTTCTCCAGCTGTAGTACGTATCTGCATCCCCAATACTGAATACTGGCCATGCGAAGCATGTAACAGCAGTGTGCGTGAAACGGGCCACGGAATTACCTCAGCGGTTATAACTCCTTATGATACTGACGGCGATTATGCGGACAACAGCAGGGTTGAGCAAGCGAGGGGATGGCGACCCTCCCCGCTCCTTAGGTAAACTGCTTAATGGCTTTCCCGCGTAAATCAAGCTGGACGTCTCTTCTGCAAACACTGTATCCACACACACCGAGGGGGGTCGCACGATGGCATGCATCGGCCAGAAGAATAGGAGCTCGTGCGTGTGTGGTACGCTGTGCGCACGGGCGATCCAGCTTCTATCGAGCCGGCAAGCCGTCCGTCCAGCCAGCGCATCGACCTTCCTCCTCCACAGGCTCGAGGAGCGAAGGAAGCCTCGCGGATCGTGGTGGCCGATGCACGCGCTCGTCACTTACTCTGTATAAACAAGCTCATCAGCATCTCAATACATAAACGCGGGAGGTCTACCTTCTCACATCTGCGTGCAAGCACTTCCTGCGATGTCACGTCCAGGCCTTAAACCCAAAGGTGTGCCAGCTATGTAGTATCCGGAGAAGCCCATGCATATACGCACAGACACTAACGCCAATTTCTCTCGTGTTTTTGCATCGCGCCGCGAACTCTGCCAGACCCTGCAGCAGAGTCCAGCCACATCCCCTCACACGAAGTATGGACAGCCATACCGCAACAGCGGCGGTGGCGTCGACATCTCTGAGCAAACATGGGAGGACGTGGCCCCCATGCTTTCGTCGTATACCGTCTTTTACGCCGTGTTGTATGCACTCACGGGACCGCAAAGGTTTGACGCGGCGCTTCATCATGCACCTGGAGTGAATTCGCGAGGGCCTCGTAGAGTGCGATACCTGTGAACGGATTCTACATGGGTGTTGCTAGTCAAAGAGACATTAGGAGAAAGAAAAATTGAGCTTCGAAAGTAAGAAGTGCGAGTGGTAGCCTTATACGAAGCCTGCGAGAAGCATAAAGATCATATTTAAAAATAAAGCTTTCGCAAAAAAAAAAGGGAAACAACTGCGTTCACCGCATGTAGTATAACCAATGACGTGGGGAGAAAGAAAACTAAAGTGTGGTATCTGAGGTGAAAGAATTAACGGAAGGCATATGATTCGCTTATGCACAGTGTCCCTGCGTCAACATATGTGGCTTTGCAGATTCGTGCGCAACTCACGAATTGTTGTAGACAGTTTCATCTTGTGCCACTGTTCGTTCTCAAACCGTCAAACGCATGTTAAGTGTCACAGTAAAAGCATAGCTCTTGCTTTGACCTAAGGTTGCCTTGTTCAAAGATAACCCTACGGAGGAAAATATAATATTTTACGTCCCCCGTGAGGCTTCACCCTTGGTGATTCATACTCCTCGAAGGGTGCGTTCGGTTCCCCTGCGTTTGCTGTGCTGTTTCCGGAACTGGGGCACTTCACTTCTACGTGTCTCGCCCACGAAATATAACAGCTAACCGGCACCATTCCCGTCATTCGTTCAACGCGAGCTGGCTCGTAATAATCGTGTTCCTGCGAGAAAGCTGTTGCGCTCGTAACCTTCTGCGATGGTTCTGCGCCAATCTCGGACTGCAGTCCGTGGATTGACGTGACGCACGGAATGAACCTTAAATGACGGTAACAACGGTACACATACACGCACGCACACTTCGGGAACTCTTTGTCTCAGAGCCGGTGGGGACGGGCCACCCCTTTCCCGGCGAGCGTCCATGCGTGCACTGCGGGAAAGAGTGCAACGAGTGGCAACGGCCCCGGCGCGGCGTGTAATTGTATACAGCATGGAAGTGGGCGTGCCCTGACCATGGACGCGCGATATCTCCGTCCCGCGCGACGACCCGCCACTGGCCGGTCCCCGAACCCTTCCACTCGGCTCAATTCATTAAAAGCCGAGCCAAATCCCGCCCACCGCATCAGGCGGGCCTTCGCTGGCATGGTCGGGTTATACGCCGACCCGTACACAACCGTATTGTGAACGCTTCTATAAGCAGAGAGCCGCGTCGATTCTGCAGAGGGGGGCCGCGTGATTCTCCGAATGACATCACGCGCCAAATGGCCGACCCAGCCTAATTTATGCCCGAGCTCCTCGTCATCGGTCGGCAGTCCGCACGACGGCTCTCGTAGCGGCACGAGCGTGCCGAGCCAGGATGCATTGACTTCCAACAGTCGCGGCACTTGCCAAGAGCAAGGCGGCGAGTTATGTGCCCGGCTTTTGTCTTGCCTCTCGACGCTGTTTCTTTAACCAGAGCTCCAGCTGTCCGGAAAGGTCGTCAACGTCATAGGCGGTTGCAGTAATATACAAAGGCATCCGAACACATTCGACACCATTTATAGCGCGTTGGCATGTAATGGTCTTCTGCGGGCACCAGGGACAAGCGTCGAATGCCACGCGCTCCAGCTACCTTGGGGCTCATAAAACGGCCACTATGTCGTACCGACTGAATGGACGCTAAGTGGAGGCTGTGAAGACAGCGTAGCTATGTACCCCGTCGTCAAGAACCAAAGTACCACAATCATGCAGCCCCTCGATTACCCGACTCTTCTGACGAGATGAAAACATGTCCAGACGGTAGTGAAGGCACGAAACGAATAGCCCCCCACCTATTTTGCGTCTAGCATGCTCAAATACGAACGCATTTCCGCAGCGTTCAAAGCATCTCTCAACAACTGTATGTGTCAGGCTGGCGGCTTGGCCGTCCGAAAGGGCTGCGTTGCCATCGCTGGTGACTCTCTCAACATAAGCTGGGTTGACTTGTTGAATGTTATCACATATCCACTCTTATAAGTATTCAGGCCAAGTAGTCGCCGTTAATAAAGCATTAACGCATTCAATCATAAGATGATCACCTGCCACACGCAGATGGATACATCCAGTGGTTTCTGTGCGGTTTCCAAAACTGTGCACGAAACTATAGCACACGCATCTGAGGTTGTACTTATGCATACACTCACAAATTGCAGTCGAACAAAATTAACCCGAAGCCCTTCACTATTATAGTCATTATGCCTCAGAGCACCAACATTTCGCGATACCGTGTAAATAATCTGGAACACGGTCCCTAGCACTCGTCGGTTCGGAAGATCACTAAAGCATGCTTGTGCTTTTGACATTTGAGGACAGCGTACCTATGTGAACGCGTTTCACTATTGAATTTTGCCACCGCCACAAACGTACCGGCGCTTATCTTATTCGCTTCCTTCTTCCCTTCTCTCTCTCATCTTTCCACTCCCATTTCACATTCTCTTGGCGTAGGGTAGCCAACTGGGCATGTGCCTGGGTAACCTTCCTACCTTCTGTCTTGATGCTCATCCTTCCATCTCCTTGTTATTAATTTTGTCTGTCATTTTTTTTTTCGCGCATGCTGAAAAAGGCTGAAGCGAAAGTTCGTCTATAAGCCTATTTGTATAGTTTTGTAGTTGTCTACTACTCTGCGGTATATTATGCATGAAACAGCTGGCTCCTCACGTACTCACCAATCTTTTTTTACACGTTTAATTACAGGATATCAGACGACTGAGCGTCAGAAAAAGGCGAAAATGAATGCATAATAAGCACCAAGTGTTCAAAAAAACATATCAAAGCTCATAATGTTTTTCAGGCTGCTTTGAAAGGCCATTATCGATTTTTTTTTTTCGCACTGATAGGCCGGAGAGTCACGATTGATACCCTGCCGCATGATGATCATTTGTTTGTTTGTTTGTTTGTTTGTTTGTTTGTTTGTTTGTTTGTTTGTTTGTTTGTTTGCTTGTTTGTTTGGGAATACAGGGTATTTACGCAGGAATGAATCCAATTACACACAGTTGAATAAGAAGCATACACATGACATAAATGAAAAAAGGACTTCAATATCACTGCTTATTGCTTCAAAGATATGCAAAGAAGAGTAAGAAGCAGAAAAATAAAACAAAAAATGGCAGCATATCTACGGGGTGAATTATCGAGAGTGGGGCGAAGCATGCATCCGTCCATTCGTTCTTGCTTCCGTCCGTTGATGCGTCCGTCTGTGTGACCATCCGTGCGTCCATCCACCCGTCCGTCCGTGCGTCTGTTCGTGCGTGCGCACGTCCATCCATGCGTCTGTCCCTGCGTTCGTCTATGCATCCGCCCCTGCGTCCGTCAATGCGTCCATTCGTCCGTGCAGCCATCCGTGCATCCGTCCATACATCTGTCTGTGTTTCCGTTCGTCCACCTAGTCCAAGTACTCCAAGTACCACCATCTCGCATCTTTTCATCATATATTCCGCATATAAAAGCACCGCCATGCAACGG
Organism: Rhipicephalus microplus; assembly: GCF_043290135.1. Lineage (NCBI taxonomy): Eukaryota > Metazoa > Arthropoda > Arachnida > Ixodida > Ixodidae > Rhipicephalus > Rhipicephalus microplus. The sequence continues at coordinate 207,339 of NW_027464832.1, forward strand.
ACATTCCAAGGACTAAACGAGAGGGGGCACACGCACACTTCCTTACGGCTTGCGCTTCGTGTCTAGTTTCCACCTTTAACCACCTCGAGTTCATGGTATATACTAGTTTACTGTATTCATGGCACTGCGGCCCAATGCTCGCTAAACCTTTCTGAAGCTAAGCAGGTTACGCCCAGTGAGTATAACGTAGCAACCCTTTGTTGTCAGATAATGCTCAATTTACATGCCGATGGCTGCTAATAGGGAATGAGAGACAGGATAATGCGGCTTTTGGTTAACGCGCACGCTGCGAATTTTTTATTGTTCAACAACGCACAAGAGAAATCTCCCACCGGCACCATTTTGCGGGTCAAAACGTAAGACTGGTTACGCACTACGACTATACGACGAGGAATGAACGGGTGCCGCTTGAAGGAGCTTCGCCCCTAAATGTACAAATGAACTGGTCGCAACCACAGCGTGGCGCTAATAAGGTTGAGCAGTTTAGCGTGGCTTACTGTAAGCAGTTCTGCGCAAGCGCGGGGAGCAGTGACGTCACATGGAGCACAGCTGGCGCGCCGGAGAAGGCCTAGCTGGAAGCTCCTGATCGAGGGTCCTGTAGTGAGCTGGCGCTTGACTCGAGTGAGATCACTCACTCACTAGTCCGTCCATCCGTTTGTCCGTGGTTCGTCCATCCGTCTGTTCGAGGGAGCGCCATTCGTTCGTTCATCCGTGGTACGGTCGGCCATCTACAGCTCTTATCCTATAGAAAAACCGAGCTAAGCCACTGCTAATGCTCCCCCCATATCCCCTCCGAAAGCTTTCTGCGTCTAACTTGTATTAGCACTGCTTTGGGTTCGGAGGCATTCAGAACTATCTGCACAAGACGTTCTGTTTCAGTGCCTCGATGAACGCACCTTTAAACGAGCAAACTGGCCCGTGTAAACGTCATCATGTGAGATTGAATCGAAGGACATACGATATTTCGGATATCTATGGCGTCATTACTTTTTCATATCGTGACGTCATCACTGATTTTTTTTTCTATACCTCTTGTCGACGCCTTCGACACCGACGGTCACTTTTCGATAGGACATTTAATGCTTCCACCTTAATGAAACAAATACAGTGAAACATCATTTCTACAAACTTCAAGGGACTCGGGGAAAAAACTCGCTGAACTGATATTATTATGTTACTCCTTGTTATCAGGAACTAAAGAAAGCATAGGTTGTTGAAAGGAAATTTGAAACATTTTATTTGCAATGCTGCTTATTTGGATGTGAATTCCTGCGGATATAGAATGTTTTTATAAATGAATTAACCTCCTGCTGCACTTCCGCATTTACGACTGCAGTTGTCACAAATTGAGTCACGGTGCTCAAGCTCCCACAGACCATATCCGGCACAACCCTAAGCTGAGCGACGAAGGACTTCATTCTTTCCAAGTACATCAGCGTTTTTTAGGTAACTTTCCTGTTGCTAACTCCGCGAAGGCTACTTCCTCCTTATTTTCTCCTCCTCCCAGCGCTAAGACGCTCGCGACAATCTGTTCTGTAGACAGAGAAACACATGTCTCAACAAGAGTCACAGGTGCCATAGTCCTCAAAACCCAAAGCATTGTCTGTCGTTCGGACAACTCCTTGTCTAACGTTAGAGGCATCGGATGATGTCACAAAATAGGCTCGTAGAACTAAAGGCTAATGTGCGATAATTTCTTTATACTGAAAAGCGTCAGCATTCGGGCCAACAGAGTTTTAGTGGGGGATTAAAAAAAGTTTGTACAAATTAGTAGTTAATTTATTTGACGTTCATTGCAGTGTTATTTTACTGTACTCACATTCCGTGCCCCGGCATTTTTTTTTTCTTTTGAGTTCACGCGGGTATCGTTTTACACGAGAGCGCGAGCTATCTCGGGAAAGGCTCACTAACCTGTTTACGCGAGTCAGTCGCCATCCCACACCAAACACGTGCTTCTCACAGCTGCAACCGCGAAAATCAAATCTCGCAAACCAGACCCTGAAACAGCCTCGAGGTGCGCGAAACACGATCCACAGCGCTTCCTCTGCCAGGCACATTTTCTCAGGAAAGACTTCTCACCTCAGAAAGAAAAGGAAACCGGGCATTCTCGAAGCACCCTACATCACTCTCGCACATGCGCTCGTACTTGAGAGCCCAGATGGAATTGTTAGCACCGCTGCGTTGAGTCCACGGCATACGTTGGCACGATGATATAGAGGTTCCCGCGTACGTGATCGGTCACGTAAACAAAGGCCAAGCACGTGCATATAAGTTGCCTGTGGCGTGGAGGCGTTGGCAAGCTGGTTAATCACGCCTTCAGAGCAGGATGACTAGTGGAGGGGCGTACGTGCTGCACTTCAGCACTTCATAAGCACTTCAGCACCTTCAGCGATGCTGGTTTACTTTGCCGTGGCTAATAACCTTGCGCATCTGGCTGAACGACTTATTTTAACACGTGACACGTATCGTAATTCGAGCCAATGCGCACCAGCTTGAAACGACTTTTTCGGATGCAATAAACGCTGTAGTGTAAAACTATGCGCTGATTCTGGCGACGTGAGTACGGCGGTCGAATGATGAGGCCTGAGAGTTCAGCGGCGATATCCGAAAAAGCCTTTCCTAGCATTATTCATATCTCATTATTATTATTAATATTATTAGTTGTAATAGTAGTAGTAGTAGTAAGTACTAGTATTATAGTAGTAATGTTATTACGTTTTATTATTTGTACTATTATGGTGGTTGTTAAACTTTCTACAGCTATAATATTATTGAGATAATAATTATGGTATAGCCGACTTTAACGTAACCTACCTCCGCAAACTTTCTTTCATATATTAATTTAAAAATAAAACTTCCCTAATGTAATGACAAATTACGAATGTTAATGGTGAAAAAAACAAAGGTGAAGGCTGTCTATATATAATGCGACAGATCGACTATATGCTGGGTGTAGTGAACATAAGAAATAAATGCTTAGGCGAAATCATAACAGCCGCAAATTATGTAAGTAAGCAAACATCCCAGAAAAAGGCATGTTTTATTTTGACGCAAGGAAACATTCTGTGCAGTATATTCATTCAACAAATAATTTCTGCCTTGGCAACCACTGAACGAGCTCTTTCTCTTTCTTTCTCTCTCTCTCTCTCTCTCTTAAGACAATGTTTCGCTAAGGGCACGTGTCAAAAAGCCATCACCTCTCACAGCTTCCCTTATGGATGTATGCAGGCTTCGCACGCTTAGCGGGGAGTGCTGGCAAAGAATAACTTCACGCTGTTGCTGCTCGATGAAAGTAAAGTTCGATCACCACCCTGTGGCGCAGCCCCTCGTTAATCACATCACCATGTGGCAAGCTCCCCGTTGAAGAAGTACCGCAGACTTCGCTTGGGTTGTTTATGTCAGAGTCGGTATAAGCAAGTACAAGGAGATATCAATGGTGGAAAAAAGAAAAATAAAGAGCGCACAAATATATACACAGTCTAAGTTTGGAAACTGTCAGTCGAAGAGAAAGCGTGACGTCATCGCGGCATAAATACAACGCCTGGGACGTCTCTCCTTCATAAAACACAATACCGTTGGGCTGGATACAAATTGGACACGTGAGAATCCTAGAGTAATGAACACATACAGTCGTTACTTAAAACACTTTAAATGAAAAAAATATTTAAAAGTTTCAGAATGACGAATAAGTGTGTCACAATCTTCAAAACAACCTCGCCTCATCGAATCTTAGAAAAACCAAAACAACGTGTTTCTTATGCAGTTTTTATCTCTTGTGTTACGACGCGAGAACATGTTACAAACACGCCTCAACGAGACTGAAGTTTTGTCAAGGACAATATGAAAAGAAATAGTTTTCATCGATGTTGGTAAAGTCGCGCTTTCTTTTTTTTTTTTGTCTCTACTGCCGACATCGCTCTTTCGCTGGTGTGACAAGTATTGGAACATGTAACGTCTCGCACATCTAATAGACGTCGAGAAGTGTGCAACGCCCTATTCAGTGAACGAATCCAATTTATCAGAGGTCTCAAGCACGTGGTCTGCAAACCTTTTGTTAGCAGCCATCTGCTTCACGAATAATATTTTTTGTGAATCTGCTAAATGGTACAGACAACCTTTTGTGGCATATTGTAATTAATAACGCTGATGTTCGGATAAGCTACCAGGACAAGACTGGCCATTTTTCGCGAGGCACCCCTTGAGGTCACCTGTAGAGTTGAAACACAGTCGTGGAACAAACTCTTTATAATTCACAATCGGCGTCCAGATCATATATGGTCAACACGATTATACCACCTTTTCCAACAAATATTTAACCAGACAAGTGGAATATGATGTACGCACTACATCATTGCCAGCATCATGACCAAGGACTAACAAACAAAACTGTAGATTACCTGTAGATTACCATATTCCTCAATAGAATTTGCCAATGACAACTGATGTATTTCTCGCATAAGGAGCCCGTAAATTCACTTCTCATTTCTTCTCCTACCTTTTTTTTTAATCTTCAATGATGTATCACTCAGTTCTGATGATTAGGTTGCGCTTTATATTGCATGAACGTCATGTGCAGAGACTGTTACCGTTACTATTGCAGTTTGTATGAACTTTTTCCTTGTCAAATTGTTTATTTTCATTTTCATTCTTGTTTGCATACTGTGTAAAGAGCATAGTGTAATCCCGTACTATAACTAACATATCTCACAGGTTTCTCTCCTGCTGTCAGACATGCAAGTCCGGCGTAAAGGCATCATCAGGAGGCATAAGAGTCTGCTTTTGCCTTACCGCATGGACCTATTTCACACTGTGAACTGTGTTTATACGTCTGAAATAAAGAAAGTGAAATTGAAGTTTTTTATTACCGAACTCACCATTGACGCGCTTCTCGAACCCCGACGGCCAATCTCCTTCAGATATGAACTAGCCTATGAGATAGGCGAAAAGCTTTCTGTCAGATGGCAAAGCTGAATCACATTTTTTTCAATATCGCTTCTCTCCCCCTCCCTCCCCCGTCATGTACTTTACTTCCTTTATTTTCCGCGCCCTCTCGGGAATTAATTTTGTATTTGTGGCTCACAAGCTGAAGTTAGTTTCAGACGCCTGTAACGTAAAAATATTGTGACGATTGAACGCGTTTATTTACAAGATGGGTAACGCAGAGGTGTAGCTCGGCCAAGGATCCACAGCGTCGCTCGCGAGCCAGTCGAGTCTCTTCCTCCTCTTCGTCGAATCTTCGCTAGCGCGTTTCACTTCCCGGTTCGCAGACGATGCCCTCTGGGCGAGTCACTCAGATGGTTGATGGTGGCACGGTTTAAGGCGCGCAACGTGTGTCAGTTGTGTTTTGCTAGAGCGGCGACCATTTCTTGTGACGCTCGAGATTACGTACGTGATGTCGCTGAGGCGGTCAAGAATGACGAATGGATTGGAATAGTGAGCCAAAAACTTCTGGCACAAACCACGATTGCGGACTGGTGTCCATAACCACACAAGATCACCCTTACTATAAGATACGGAGCGATGGCAGGCGTCGTAACGTTTCTTAGAACGCTGCTGGGATACCAAGGTTCGGAGGTGTGCGATGCGACGGGCTTCTTCTGCGCGGCAGAGCGTCTCGGGTGTCGAGGTTTCCACGTCTAGTGTAAGAGGTAGTATAGTGTCGAGACAAAATCGTGGGGAGCAAGCGTACAGCAGGTAAAATGGAGAGTAACCTGTAGTCTCATGCTTCGCGGTATTGTACGCGTACGTGATGTAAGGTAGCACTTCGTCCCAGTTTTTGTGCTTAGAATCGACATAAATAGACAGCATGTTCGTGAGAGTCCGGTTCGTGCGCTCTACGAGACCATTGGTCTGCGGGTGATATGGTGTGGCATGGCGGAAATGGCAGGCAGACAGACGCAGGATCACTTCAACGACGTCGGCAACGAACTGACGTCCGTGGTCGCTAATGACAACGCGTGGAGGACCATGGCGGAGAATTATACAGCGAAGCATAAACTGCGACACGTGCATGGCCGTTGCAGCAGGTATTGCAGCAGTTTCTGCGTAGCGCGTTAGGTGGTCAACACAGACGACGACCATCGATTGTTAATGCTCGATCGTGGAAATGGACCGAGCAGATCGACACCCAACAGTCTCGAAGGGAGAGTTAGGAGGTGGAACAGGATGGAGAAGTCCTGGCGGCGTAGCCGTGGGACGTTTGTGTCGTTGGCATTGTTCGCATCCAGCAACGTATTTTTCCGTGTCGTGTCGCATCTTGGGCCAATAGAACCTTTGCTGGATTCGTTGAAGCGTTCTGGCGAAGCCCATGTGGCCGCAGGTTGCGTCGTCGTGTAAGGACCGAAAGACGTGAGCCCGTAAAATGCGTGGAACAACTAGAAGCAGATGGGCGCCTTGTCCGGAATAATTCTTCTTGTAAAGGACGCCGTCATGAACCACAAAAGAGCTTGGGTTTGCATGTTCATTTGCGGAGGCGAACGTAGCTCAGCGAAGGATCCACAGCGTCGCTCGCGAGCCAGTCGAGTCTCTTCCTCCTCTTCGTCGAATCTTCGCTAGCGCGTTTCACTATAAAAAAAAAAATACAGAGTGGCTCGCAATATTGCTTACAGAATATTTCTTCCTGTGACGAGATACACAAGTGTCTTCATTCTAAATATAAAAAAGTAAAATACTGTGTAAAGGAGCGTTCATATGCCGCATAGCAGTGCTCTGGGTGTCCTATGCGCGAAATCAATAATTATTATTGTGGATGCGAGCAGCCGATGCCTGCTGGTTTTGTATATGTGATTTAATTTTCAAACTACTACAATAGTCGCACCACTGTTCTTGTGATCATGACTTTCTCTTTCGTTGTATCTCGCAGTACCGAGCCGACCAAACTCCAGTTAACTTGAATAATGCCTACTTAATTCAGAAAAAAAAGGGGGGGGGTAAGTTTAAGTGCTCTTTTTCGTCGTCAGACACAATACTAATCAGAACTAACAAAAAATCGTGCCAAGGAAAGTATAGGGGACGTCAATAAAGGTTCTTGTAATGTAAATGAGAAGAAAGAGAAGAAGTTGATAAGATAACTTGCTGCCGGCGGCAGTGATCATACCTGCGACCTTTGGATAATGTGTACGATGTTCTTCTAGCACTGAGCTATACGGCGGTGGTCGCCCCCTGTTCCCTTTGTAGGGTATATATGTGCATTCAAACGTGGGAGCGTCAGTCAGCGCCGCAACTATAGCCATTATGGAGAGTGTGTTACGCTTTCATTTCTTTTTTGCCTGTTTGCATCAGGTAGCAAGTGATCTCGTCACAAGCTGACAGCTGACCGATCGGTCTCTGCCGGTTAATCATACGGTGGTTTTGGGACGTTAAACCCCACAAATCAATCAATCAATCGGTCTCTGCCGGCGCCAAGATGTATACCTTTTCGTCTACTCTCCTTTCTTCACGTTTAAATTGCAGTTACTTTAAATAACATTCCCTACACTGTTCTTGAGATCACTGTCTGTCAGTTCTCATCAGTCTACTGTCTCCAGTCATCCGTTAGCTCGAGTTGGACCAAAATCTCAAGTGTGATTCTTTATAATTATTGGGTATCGCGATATTGTGAGAGGATGCAGAGCTTATGATCATTTCTAGTGCTTTGCAATCGTTCTTCTCCTTCAACATCTCACCCTCTGCCACCTATCGCACAGTGCGGGACCCATACATTCACTACCACTGACCTCTTTCCTCTCTTTACCTTCCTCTATCTGGAAAGATTTCACAGTAGCCCGAATACGCAATGCATATTGCTTTCTTTACTTAAGTGTACATCGATTCGTGAATTGAGTTGCCATGCAAGAGCTTTGGGTTGATCTAGTCGCTACTGCCCTTACTGTACACTAAATCTACCCTTCAAGAGGCATAAAAAAATGAAAAATACGGAGCTACTATTCAAGCACGGAGCATTTCGAGGTAAAAGGGGCAATACGTCTAGGAAGATTTGTCGTGGTTTTCATTGGGCATTGACGAGTTCCAGGGCAGCCGCAGGGAATAGAAGTGCCATTCTGAGTAGGCCCCCCTTTTCATCGGCTGCGGCCACTGACCGTAAATCAGGCGCCGGGGCGAGCAAAACATTTATGCGTGGGCTTCCATAAATCGCAAACTGTTTGCATCTGGGCGCGTGCGAGGCTCGTTGGCGGGCCGCCTCGCCCGCAGCGGTGAAGGCCCGCACGCGAACCACATCCCGCGCGAGAAACTGAGCAGAAGCCGCGCGCTGTGTTTGTATATATACACAAACACACGACGGGAAGCATCAAAAAGCCCGGCGGTATCTTCAGATGTACTCGCCATCCCCGCGTGCAGCGTCAAAAAAACAATCCACCCTCGTTTAGCTAAACGTACGCTTTCGCGTGTTTAAGAAGCGCGCGTTTACGTGAGCCTTACCACCGATTGCCTTTTGACGGACAGATTATGTGTGTTCCAGAGTAAACACAAACAGCCAGATAGGAAGGAGTTGATGCCAATGCGGAAAAGAGCCAGTATATAAAGTATATATTTACAGGAGATCCACTAAAGCCACTGGAATACACGCCACTGAAACGCGCTGTCGGCCAATGCCTCCTGCGCAGTGATTGCCTCGTGCGCGTGTGCTTAAGGAACTCTCCGGAAGCATCCGACTCGAGATACGGCGAGATAAGAACGTCTCGACAACGTCCATCTTTCGAAGAGAGCCTGGAGAAGAGAGGCCTGCGTGGGCATGTATAAACTTCCTGTGGCACTGCAACAGTTGAGGCTTTTTGGCGCTGATAAGAAGGGGTCGTGCACTATAGTTGTTTGCTGACAGGACGAGCGACGTGTACGCTACGCAGACGCACTGCGCTGCAGCTGTCAGCGAAGTCGTGGCGTATTGACACAAACACTGTCTATGTCAGATTGATGACTGCCAGAGATGTCTTACAGCCGCCGAGAGCAGCCTCCATCAGGCTACATTGGCGCAGGTTCTACTCAAGACCGGTCACCACTTTAAGTAAAAGCAATCGTATTTCCGGAGTCTTCTATGTAAGCAAACCGAAGCGCCATCAATGTGCATCCCAGAAAACTCGGAGACGTCTAACAGGAGGAGCTGTAGAAGACGACGTCCGGCCCTTATGAGATTGTTTCGGCACATCTCCATGCACCTGCATCAAAAAAAAAAACGCAAGAGCTATCTAATAAACTCATATTATTGCAATGCCACAGTATTCATCCATTCAGAGATGCAGAAAGCACGCATCCAGAGACTGCAGGTTAAAATTTGATGGAAGTATCAACTGGTCAGCGTTTGAAAGAGAGTGAGAGAGAGAAATGTAATGTAAAAAGGCGGTGACGTTGACCTGAAAATAAATAACCGGTTTGCTACCCTGCACTGTGAAAGAGTTAGAGAAGAGGGAAAAGAAAAGAACATAAGAAAAAAGAGGTATGAGGTAAGTAGAAACACACATGCTAAGGAGTGTCATCATTGTTTAACGTGGTGGGTCACTGAAAGAAACTTCAACGGCGCTTTCGCCACTTTCTGGCGTGAAGCTCGATCTTTCGTTATTCCAAGATTGATTGTTTAGAAAGCGGCTGTTAGTCAAGGTGCCCAAGCTTTGCTGAGGGAAACTGTCTCTGTACTGAAGGCTATGGCTTACACTATGTTAAATGGTTTTGTCACTGCCGCAATGGTCACATGCATTACTGTCGGCCATTCCAATGCAGCAAACAAAAGATGATCGTAAAGTACAACCCATGTCACATGCGGCAGAGAACGGTCACCTCAGATCGGGGTAGCCCAGATGAAAAATTGCGTCAAAGTTACTAGTACACAGGCCGTGAAGGCGGGTGTAGGGTAAGTCGGACGTGTTCCGCACCTAATAGGTTTTCGTACGCGAGTGTGTTAATCTTTGCTTCGGCATCACTTCTTGACAATAGAATAGGTTCCATTACGTCCTTTTCGTGAGCATTAGTGGCATCGTAGGCATGCTCGTTACCTATGATGCCAATGTGGCCCGGTAACGACTGAAAAATTACATCGTGCCCTTTTTTCTATAAATCTATAATACGATTGCATCACTTCCGGGACCTACTGGGCTTCAAGCTCATGACATCAGTTCGACGACATTGAGGACCTGATTTTGATTCAGTAAATATATTTCATTTTAGTGGTGTTTCTCGACATATTCTACGGAATGCCGCAATCTCCGCGGCTGTCGATGATGTCCTTTGGGACATTCGAAACAACGTTCTCGGCTTTGGCTAGGAATATCACAGTTCCTTCAGATCCTCCAACAGTTTGCGAGCCTTCCATGTAAAGTTTAACTTGGTATTTGTATTCTTACGGTGCAGCATGAGTATATAGAGATAGCTGCTGAAAAGCAGGAGACGAGTGCTCTGCACTCATATACGAATCTCTGGCACTGTCAGACGTAACTTCGCTCTGTCTAAGAACCGACGAGGGGTGAGGGATCTTTCAGGAGGTGTGTATATTTAGTTGGGAGGCACTCTTAGTGAGTCGATATTTTATTACCAAAGTACAGATATTCCATTACAACTGGGCTGTTCTTCTGCGAGCGAGGCGAGCTGGGGTGGAGAGTGAGCAAGGTGCCTAGTATGCGCTCTAAGCAATACTGAAGTACTGTGAATTGTGGTTCGATGATTGTAAGCCATTGCGATGGCCTTCTCTGTTGGTTTGCAGCGTGGCAATACAAAGCAAACTCTGAGTGCCTGCCCTAGGCGTTTTTGATTCTGCGTATACTACTGTGCAGACGTAAGGTTACCGGTAAAAAACATGTCACGGAAAAAACAAATTTTGTTGAAAACTAACGCTTGTGTCCCTCTCTTTCATTGCGTACGTTAATAAAGAAGTTTTGTACGTGAAAAAAAGCTCACGGATACAAACTATCCCAACTGTTTTTTAATACCGACAAGCTGCACCACATATGCACCAGCAAGAGCGTAATGTATATTTGCATCATCATGTGCACTGAAGTGCCTCGCGTCATCTCTCCAAGGCATTTTTTAAAAGTTGTGAGATAGCCAATAGGCTCTTCATTAGAGCCACAACAGGGCGGACTCCACTAGATATCTTAATCGATGTTGAGACCCAAAAAACGGCGTGTCCTGGCATAGCAGACATTTTTTTTTTCATCGATGGCGACATGATATGACATCATTGCTTTTGCACGTCCCGGTGCTACCCGTCCCGGTGGTCAGCAACCAGTGGTGACCAGCGGCCTGCTATAGTACTCGGCTGCTGACCCGCAGATCGCGGGATCGAATCGCGGCCATGGTGGCCACATATTTGATTGAGGCTAAAATGTTTGAGGTCTGTGTATTCATATTTAGGCGCACGTTAAGGAAGCCCAGGTGGTCAAAATTTCTGGAGCCCTCCACTACGGCGTCTTTCATATGGTGGTTTTGGGACGGTAAACCCCAACAATTATACTTACGACACTTGCACCGATTTATCAGGAGAGATCTGGAGGTCTTGTTCACTAAGGTACGTCGGCGCGTGTGCGTGTGTGTTTGTGTTTATGCCTGTATGTATGTATGTATGTACGTATGTATGTATGTATGTATGTATGTATGTATGTATGTATGTATGTATGTATGTATGTATGTATGTATGTATGTATGTATGTATGTATGTATATATGTATGTATGTATGTAATTGATTGATTGATTGATATGTGGGGTTTACCGCCCCAAAACCACCATATGATTATGAGAGACGCCGTAGTGGAGGGCTCCGGAAATTTCGACCACCTGGGGTTCTTTAACGTGCACCCAAATTGTATGTATGTATGTATGTATGTATGTATGTATGTATGTATGTATGTATGTATGTATGTATGTATGTATGTATGTATGTATGTATGTATGTATGTATGTATGTATGTATGTATGTATGTATGTATGTATGTATGTATGTATGTATGTATGTATGTATGTATGTATGTATGTATGTATGTATGTATGTATGTATGTATGTATGTATGTATGTATGTATGTATGTATGTATGTATGTATGTATGTTTATGTGCAGGCGCACGCATGCGTTTGACCCTCGGATGTCTTTATTCAATTGTTTGCTACGGAAAATGTATGGACTGTCCAAACGCATGGAAGAGCCCATACAAAGCTTTATTCCAACAATAAATTCAAAGAGACTGGTAAGGAAAATGGTTCCATTTATTTCCAGCCCAGCGACCACTTAAGCTTCCTGTCTCCCTTCGTGCTCTGAGCAGCTGAAAACACGTAGCACATAATAATTATTTTTTCTTCTTCGTGTTTTTCAGCGCGAGCAGCACTGCTGCTTTATACACAGATGCACTCACTTCATCGACTATATAAGGTCAGGCAAGGGTCACCCGCTATCTGCTGTGAACATGGTAAGTGTCAACAACACTTCACAAGTGACTGCGATCTGCTAGGGGTATAAACAGAAAAGAAGACTGTCCTGTGAGGCTAAGTGTGTATCGAAAGAAGCCGCAAATTCGATGATGTGTGAATACTCTCGATATTTATCAAGAACTAAAAGCAAAGAACAAAAAGAAAAGAGCGATCTGAATACGACAGTTGGGGCCTCTGACCACTCTTCAGCAAGTGTCGCTCCTTGCCGAGGAGAGACCATAAACGTCCGTCGCCATATACGTGCCGAGTTTTGACGCACCTGGTGAATTTAAAGCTGCCATACCACATCTCCACTCGTCAAAGTAAGCGGCCAGTGCATCGTGCTAAGTAAGAAAGGGAAAGTAAATAAGCTTCATCGAGTAGGCTAGCCCCCGACTCCGTCACTGCAGCTTGCCCGAGCACTTCGCTGATCGGTGAGTACGACGACGGACCTCGAAGCAAGGCCGCGCAGAGATGCCGCATTGATGGCGAGAACCACCTGCGGTTATTGCTTCCTCCACTCTCTCTCTCTCTCTCATCAGTGTCTTTCGTGCCTTAGCACCCAAAAAAAGCGAACAAAAGGAAAAGCAACTTTTTTTTTTTTTTTGCGTAGCATTAGGAAGCGATGCGTCCGAAGTGTCCCAAAGTCACGTAAGAAGGTACTGCACTCAAGAACGGATAGGATGTAGAAATGTTTTCACATGTCAGTCCCACTGTATAAATGTGGTGGTGTATAAGTTGTAGTTGGGCGTTTACTCGCGCTCCATAAATGGAGCAGCAGGAACGAGCGGAGCAAGCATCAAAGGTGGATCACCTGTGCATTAGCGAGCCTTGTACTGCCACATCTGAAGAAAAAAAGAATCTGCAATTGAGGTGTAACATGCATTTGTGACAGTTTTAAATGTAACTGACGACTTTATCTTGTTAGCTCCACAGTTGTCACTATAGTGCAAAGTTGTCGCTATAGTATCACCTTTGAAAACATGTCACCGAATAATAGAAATTCTGTTGTAAATTAGCGTTTGTGTCCATCACTTTCATTTCGTCTCTTGATAAAGAAGTTTTATACGCTAAGGAAAGTGCATGGACAAGACACTATCCCAAACAGGTACTTTACAGAAACACAGTTAAATCAATAGCAGTGCTGTAACTGTCAGACACTTCAGCTGCTAATTTCCTAAGAGCATCTAACAAAGAGGTTTGGAGAAACGCGAATATAGGACAGGAAGAAATAGTAAATCGTGTCTTATCATAGCAGGAAAAATGTAAAACAAATTATTCACAAATACTGACATTGTCAACATCTAACGCCAATTAAACTTGCAGTATAACTTCATAGTAGTTTTGTTATATGAAGCACGCCATCACTGTAACTTGTGATCGTACAAGATCATCAGAAATGCACAAAGTCTAATGTAGATCATTTGCTCGGTTTCTACGAGCGCCTCTTTGAGTGGCAAAAGCCACGTGACTCTAGCACAACCAGTGGAAAAGACACACAATGGGCTGTGTACGACTTATCCCATTTAATATATAGCAAGGCCTATCAGCATTGTCACTTCAGTCTCCGGTTCAAGGAAGTGTAGCTCTAGAAATCCTGAACATGTTACTGCTGTAAGATTCATTCATTCATAAATTCATTCATTCATTCATTCATTCATTCATTCAGTGAGTGACTGAGTGACTGAGTGAGTGAGTGAGTCAGTCAGTCAGTGAGTGAGTGAGTTCGCCGACTATAGAAGGACTTGGAACATGTCCAACTGCCTGCGCAGCCACTTGACAATGCAAAAGTTGACGCACAAGTTCGTTTAATTGTTGAGCTTTTTCTTCTTCACTGTCCTTTCGTACCGTTTGTTCGTGAACTCCACTGATGTTCTACCACGGTTGACATCCGACTGCCTTTGATTTTGACACTGCGTCACTACAGCACGGCCCTTTAGAGATGCTCTACACTTGTCGCAAACATGGACTGTACACAGCGCCACATAACAGACGACCACCGCTCCAGTGGAGCCGCATTCAACGACGTCACCTAGTCGTCTCGCACGAGTCGCATAGTCCAGAAGACTCGTCCGCAGTACTTACCCTCCACACTGCTTCCATCAGGAGAGAGGCGGCAATCGAGAAGAGCGCCGCTTTATGGCGCCCTCTTAAGGCCAACCTCGTAAATTGAGTGTTTACGACCCCGAGAGCACGCCGGCTGAATGGCAAATGACGACCGCCGGGAGTCGCCCCCGTCGCGGCCGCTCGCGTCCACCTCATGAGCCCTGTCTGCGCGGTTCCCATCGTAGTCAGGCTTGATACGGCACGTCTCCTGTTTTATTCGAGCGCTTTGTTTTCTATCGCTCAACTACGTGCTAAGTGTGGATTTTATTATAATTTCAAATCTAGGGGTTGGCTAATGAGCCCTGTTATCTAATTGGAGAGTTAAGGTCCTGCGCTTCAGTGCGTGTGATGCCTCAGGCCTACCACTTTGGTTGTGAATTCTTCTTCTTTATCTGCCTACGTCAGTCACTCTGATAGTACCTCTCTACAGTCTAGACTCTT